>NC_089777.1:42854716-42877107 GCF_040412425.1 Macrobrachium rosenbergii | reverse complement strand
GTTGTTGATATATAGTTTGTTAAAGGATATTGTGTGGAACTTCTGGGGAAAAATTTTTGTTCAGTGACCTTAGGTTTTGTGACGCCAGAGCATTTTCAGCCAAAAATGGCCATTTCAAAATGCATCTCCTCCTTTGCTTTTTAGTTTTTAAGGGATGAGATTTGAACCACATATAAAACACATGTGGACCTTCGATACAAAGCGGGGGATTTTTGATTTTTCAATTATTTTTGAGATATGAATTTTTTTTTAATGAAATTTTCCTGGAAAAATTACAGAAAAAATTGCCAAAATCAGAAAACTCAAAATATTAAAATCCCCGGCTTTGTTTTAATCTACCATGTTTCCCCATGTTATATTTAAAATTTCATTTAGATTGGTCAATACTAAGGAGAGATGCATTTAAAACGAAAAACTTATGTTTTGAAACGGGCCTTCAAAGTTTTAGTTACATAAAAAAGTAAAGGGACTTCAAAGACTGTGTTACAATTAATTTTATGGTTTTAATTTTTATTTTTGGGTATTAATTAATGCAAAAATGATTATAAATAAGAATATTAATTGATTATTTATGTGCTTAAGACACATTCTTATAAATTTTAGGTTCCTGGTCCCCTGTCTGATCTTGCTACAAGGTATTACTCTAAAGGTATCATAGTTGCCTACACTTTTTTTATTAGTGTCTCGAATCCATCCCTTGCCAAATGGATCCTGGGAATTACTTAAATTCATGAATTAGATTTAAGTGATTCAAGTAATTCATCAAGTCTTTCTTCACTTATTATGATCATTTTATTTTCAGGATTTCTTATAATATCAGCCTCCGAGCTCTTTTTCTTTCTAAAATATCTTTTTGCCCTTGGTAGTGACGAACAAATAAAAAAGGCGTTTAGGGGTGGATGTGGTTGGTCTCTGGTCAGCAGAAATCACTGCCTGCACCGTTGTTGATGGGCGACTCTCTCTCTCTCCGTCGCTCCCACTTTCCCTCTATGGCACTAATTTCTTGAACTCTTTCTTTACTTCTCGCCTGGACTTTTTCCACTTGGCTTTTCCGCATTCTAAAGCATGAAGTGAACTCTTGGACCTTTAGGCACGGCTAAAAAACAAAACAACGCAGAAAATACAGAGTTCAGTCAAGGCTAGCGAGCATGAAAACGTGTCCTTTTCTTTGGAGTTTACTAGGCAACTCTCATTACAGTCGGCGTCATGTCAATTATGACGTGTGTGTTGTCATGGCTAGGAATAACTAAAAGGATTGAGTAGGATATTATTGACATTATACATTTCATTTCAAAGGAAGTTTTCGCATATATATCGCAAAAATATACTTCAGACTAAATCATTTGCGCTTACTGGTGTTTTATGGGTATATAGTTATTCATTTCATTTTTCAGCCATAACTAGAGAAATACGGGCAAATTTGTATATAATATTTCGTGGACACATTCTTGAACCCTATACGAAGCCATAGAATTTTTTTCAGCAAATCAGATTTTTAAAGATTACTGGGTTTTTCTCCTTCCCCAACAAACATGATAGAAAACTTAAAAATATATGAAATGCAAAACACAATAATGGGAAAATGTTTAAAAGATATATGGCAAAACATAACATAACAAAATAATAATATAAAAAGAGGTATGAATATTCATATTAAATCTCCACACCAGTTCAAAAGTTCTTATGATTAGAAAATCATGGTAAAAATCAAATCATGTCCTCCCATAAAAACAGAGATTTGAAACTCTTGTTTATCTGCCGATTTTCAAAGCCTGGATCCTGCAAAGCTTATGACTGGACAATTGCAGTTCTGTTTCGTTAATGAACGATCAAACTCACTTTTAGGGCAGATTTTGGCATAATCTAGATCAAATTAACGACGCATACTCATGAATATACATAACACTTCGGAGATCACCTGACCGGCAATATTGAGTGAGCTTCTCCGCAGATAGCTGAGAAATCAAACTATTTGTTGAATACAAAGATTTTGCAACTGACGGCTCTGTCAGTACCATCTAAACCCAAAAAATTCTTTCAGTCACATCTTAAAGCATTGAAGCTAAATGAAATGCATATATGTGTCCCTTAAATAATTGTATACAAAATCGCGCTGTAAGCAAAACGGTTAAAACTAATGACTTAATTTTTTAGTTGTATTGTATAATTAAATTGCAAATGATTTTGGTATATAACAAATTTTAAAACGATCAAAGCAACACAGAAAATATTATCACAAAATGATGCATGAATTCGTCAATTTCCGGACGTAAAAATATTTTTTCAAAAAATTCACCATAAATCGAAATATTGTACTAGAGACTTCCATTTATTTGAAAAATGAAGCTAATTGATTGAATATTACTAGAATGTAAGTTTTTAGCTTAAATTCAGTTTTGACCATTTCGGTCGAGTTGAAGTTGACCGAAAGTCGAATTTTTCTATTTATCGTGATTTATATGAAAATATTTCAAAACTGATAAAAGCTACAACCATGAGTTATTTTGTGTTGTATTGTAAATTAAATTGCGCACATTTTCATACATAAAAATTTATGTAACGAATAATATAAAACGGTGCAGCTTTACGACAACGAGACGAAAGAATTTCTGAGATGTTGGCCGAGTTACGGCATGAGACGTAAGGAAAATGTTTTTAAATTCACCATAAATCGAAATATTGTGCTAGAGACTTCCAATTTATTGCAAAATGAAGGTAAAACGATTGAATATTACTAGAAAGTAAGAGTTTTAGCGTACAATTGCGTTTTTGACCATTTCGGTCGAGTTAAAGTTGACTGAAGGTTGAAATTTAGGCAGTTATCGTGATTTATGTGAAAATATTTCAAAACTGATAAAAAGCCTACAACCATGAGCTAATTTCTGTTGTATTCTACATGAAATTGCACACATTTTCATATATAAAAGTTTATGTAAGACTAATGTAAACGATGCAAACATTACGACAACATGACGAAAGAATTTCTGAGATGTTCAGCCGAGTTACCGCGCGCAGACGTAAGGAAAATTTTTTTTTTTTTAAATTCACCATAAATCGAAATATTGTGCTAGAGACTTCCAATTTGTTGCAAAATGAAGGTACATGATTGAATATTACTAGAATGTAAGAGTTTTAGCTTATAATTGCGTTTTTTTACCATTTCGGTCGAGTTAAAGTTGACAGAAGGTTGAAATTTTGGCACATCGTGATTTTATGAAAATATTTCAAAACTGATAAAAGCTACAACCATGAGTTATTTTTTTGTTGTATTCTACATGAAATTGCGCACATTTAATATATAAAACTTTATGTAACGACTAATATAAAACAGTGCAAACATTACGACAACGTGAACGAAAGAAATCTGGCGCGGACGTAAGGAAAAAAGTTTTTTTTAAAAATTCACCATAAATCGAAATATTGTGCTAAGAGACTTCAATTTGTTGCAAAATTAGAGGTAAATGATTGAATATTACTAGAATGTAAGAGTTTTAGCTTACAATTGCGTTTTTCGACCATTTCGGTCGAGTCAAAGTTGACTGAAGGTTGAAATTTTAGCAGTTATCGTGATTTATATGAAAATATTTCAAACTGATAAAAGCTACAACCATGGGTTGTTTTTGTTGTATTTTACATTAAATTCACATTTTAATATATAAAACTTTATGTAACGGCTAATATAGAACAGTGCAAAATTACGACAAAATGACGAAAGAATTTCTGAAATTTTCGGCCGAGTTACTGGGCAGGCGTAAGAAAAAGTTTTTTCAAAAATTCACCGTAAATCGAAATATTGTGCTAGAGACTTCCAATTTGTTGCAAAATGAAGGTAAATGATTGAATATTACTAGAATGTAATAGTTTTAGCTTACAATTGCGTTTTCGACCATTTCGGTCGAGTCAAAGTTGACTGAAGGTTGAAATTTTTGTAGTCGACGTACGGTACGTCCGCTTGGCATTCGACAGACAATTTTAGTCGACACGATACGTCCAACAGGCGTTTAAGGGTTAATTTAAATAAACAGAGGCATGCAGTTAACATCTCCTGAAGAGACTGTAAATGATAACACAGCATTTATTTTTAAATGACATCCCTTTACAAGATATTGCCATGACAAATCTGCAATTCACATTTTGTAATCAAGGGAGCATCTTTTGTCATCAAAGCTCAATGCTTACCTAACAGTTCAAGGATCGCCAACTTCCAGTTGGCAAGCCCTCATCTATTTGACATAATCACCTCTCTTTAGGACCAAAGAGAATATTCAGCAGATTTTAATTTGCTAAATTTAGTGTACAGTAGCCACATCTGCTTTTGACCATTACTCAGGCGAAACTATAAATGGTTACATCTTCTTCTGAATGGACAAACAAACGAATGAAAACCTGGGGAGAGGACACCACGCCTAGATTCCCACAAAAATAAAACATAAACAGAATGACACAAATGAGGGCGTGAGAAACACTGAAGCCATGGACACAAATCTTGGTTTTATTGAAGGTGGCATTAAAAAGAACAAACAAGGGCAGGAGTCTATAATTCCTGAGACGTTAACAAATTGGGCTCCAGGAGGAATAAATAAATAAATAAATAAACCAGCAAATATTTAGGCAGAAGAGCCCATGATGGGAGAGTGAACTTTTGTTTTGCCTTAAAATGTTATCATCAGATAAATGGGTGACGGACAGGATGATCCTCAGCCCTAGGGCCAAGGGAACCCAAATGGGTTCGAAACATTTGGGAATGTATTTTATTGCCATGCCCTGTGCCACTTCTTTAACAAGGGTGTGCCATTCCATTCTGTTACTCTTGTTGCTTTACAACAAAATCATTTATGCATTTAAAGGAGAATGGTATCCCGTATTTAAGTTTCCTCTTGTGGTGATAATTAAAGAAAAGCTCTGGAAGGAAAGATCAGCAGAGAAGGATCCACCTGGATAGAAGTTCCAGAAGAAAGGAAGTAGATAGTGTATGGCCTTCATGCCAGAGCCTCTGATGCTAGATTGCCAAGACCAGTATAGACATGAAGGAGTGGGGGCACAGGTGCCAGGAGTGCTCTACAGCTCTGTGTGACTAGTGGAATCCCCACTCGGACCTGCATGGTAAAGTTCAAACCTCTTCTCTTGGACCATCAATGCCAGAATCCAGCATGAGGCAACCATCACGTTTGGAACAGGAAGCCACCTGTGTCACTGAAAATGCGACAGCTGACACAGGATCTTCTTCATAGTAAGTTCTACCATGATCCATCAGACCCCACCTTGGAGTTCATCGCACCAGGTTGAGATGGCCAGAATCCTGACAGCAACTGTTGTCTGTGATGAACTGAGACAGAGGTTGCAGCGGTCAGGGTAAGGGTTATTGGAGGCCTCAGACAATCAATGACCAGCTCAGGCACTGGTTGTGACCAAAACCTTTAACTGCCCCTTTGAGTCGAGAGGAACCGTCTCTTTACCGATGCTGGTAGCAGTACCCAGGCCAGGAGACCCAGAGGGGTCCAAAGTGGGATTCTTGAATGGAGATTGGGGTGTGCTCTGGCGCTGGCACTACAGGCAGGGTCAGGCACTATCCAAAACCCGTTGGTCAGGATGGACCACAGAACTTGGCAAATTCGGTGCATGCAAGGGGCACAGGCAGGGATTTGAATCAATTTTCTCATGATTCTACCGGAGGAGATTTGATTGAGGCTATGGCATCTGAGGCATGGCCGCACTGTTTATGAATGATTTAGCTCGATCAAAGGACAGGACCACTGTACATCATATTCAGGTGGCACTGGTACCAACTTCAACGTCCTTATGGTACCCAGGAGCGCCGGTATTGACTGGTCTCAGTGGAGGATTTCATCGCCCAGGAATAAAGTATCAATGTGGACCCCTGGATTGTCATGACAGGGAGGTGAGGATTGAAAGTCTTGAGTCGGCAGAGCTTCAGTAAAATCTTTCGATGGGCCGGAGTTCAATTTCACCGGCTGATGAAGAGTTAGAGGAATTTATTTCTGGTGATAGAAATTCATTTCTCGCTTTAATGTGGTTCGGATTCCACAATAACTAGGTCCTGTCATGCTAATACATGAAACTGGTTCTTAGCCACGTAAAATAAGTCTAATCCTTCGGGCCAGCCTAGGAGAGCTGTTAATCAGCTCAGTGGTCTGGTAAAAACTCACATACTTTTTCTTATCCCAGAAAAGGGGTCATAGCATCCAGGAAGATAGCTTGCTACTGGGATTCTCAAATTTTAAATTGATGAGGTCTTGTGACTTTCAACCTTGAATGATGGGACATATTTAATCTGATTTACTCCCTCGTTTTGTGAGAAGTTTTTGTCTGTTGATGATAGCTGCTGGGGAACTCTAATCCCTTCGGATGACCCTTTTTTGATTTCGCCAACAATCAAGATGCCTCAACTCAGGTTGTAATGGGATAGCTGGCCCGGGAGGAAAACATATATGGGACCTTCTGGTGGGAGGGCCCAAGGACTCCAAATTCATGACAGCCAAGGCAACAGGGAGTATTTGATTTATTAATTTTAGGGCATTTCACCCATGAGGGAGAGTGGCCATAAACCTGACCTAGCCCAATAGCTACAAAAAAACTCTTCCCACTGCCACCCTGTGGAGATGGCACAGGCGAGTTACACCTGGGTTTCGGAAGAAGATTTAACATGACAAGATTTGCTTGTTTGGCAAACCCATGGTGGAATGCCTCTTCCACAGAACCTGCACAATGGGTTTCTGGTTTCTGTGAGTGCCTCCATTTTTGGGGGCAGGCCAGGACCCAAGGAATGGGCACTGCTAGATCTTCTGCTGCCAGAGTCCCTCCTGAGGTGGTGAGTCTCCCACGTATCCATCTGATACGGCAACACTCCATTAGTCCTCAGGAGCCCTTTCTACACGTGCATGGCCAGAGCGGTGGAGGCGGGCATCGCAGGAAGTGTTCCAGCTGGAACTTTTTGCGAGTACCTCGGCTGTGCTGAGGACCAAAGCCTGGAGCCATTTTGCTAGCGCCTGCTCTGAGTGGTAAGCAGCCAATCTGACCACAGCTGGCCGACATCTCTTGTCTGCCCTCTCCATCGCACTCCTGGCTGAGGGCGCTCATTCCCCGCAACAGGAGTGGGGAAAAGGCTTACCTCCTTTGGGGTTTGAAGCACTTGGAGCTCATGGGCAACATTGTTGCTCTCAGTCATCTCTCTCTTTCTTCTTTCTTTTCTAAGTGATTCTCTCTTTCTCCCTCTTGCCTTTCTATTTCCTCTCTTTCCCTGGTGCAGATGCTCTCTCTCAGTTTTCTTGCCTCCCTATTTTCTCTCTCTTGCCTCTCTATTTCTCTCTTCTCTCCTGGGCAATTTTCTGCCTCCTCTCTCTTCTCCAGGGCAATTCTCTCAACAGGACTCTCTCCTCTCTCCCAAAGCTCTCTGTCCAGGCTTGCCAGACTCGATATCTCTTCTCTCCTGCAATTCTTTCTAGCTCCTCTCTCTTCTCCTAAACAGACTCTCTTTCTCCTTCTCTTGCCCTTACTCTAGGCTCCCTTTCTTAGGGAAGGGGTCTCCCTCTCTGCCTTTGCAGCATCTAATGGATGTACCAGTCCCATAAATTATTGGCTCAACATTCCCAGTGGTCTTTCGCCTGCACCTAGAAAATTAAGTCCATATGTTGGCAATGTAATCAACATTTCGACAAATTTAGTCTGGAAGAGGATCTAAAGTTAAACAAATTTGGATTGAGAAATAAATGGGAGGCAGGGAACTGACTGTGGTGGGGCAACAAGGTGATTGGAATTATTTTATTTTAATAAAAATGGGGTGGGAGCTATACTAAGTGGCCCAAAATGAAGAAATATACTTTATCTCTTGACTGCCCTCAATTCGGTTATCGACGATAGTAGGTTATTGTCTTGTAAGACTTAGAATCATTCCCTAACAATGTAGAGGACTTGGAATTTGTTTCCACTCCGTGGGATGTGGAATTGGTGGGCGCCACTAAGGACGTTCAATTCTGACTGACATTGCGAAATGCGTGGATGGAAATCACAAAGGACGTGGAATGAGGACTGCTAAAGGATAAAATGGTGCAAGCATAGCCACATGAGGACGCTGGAATTTGAGGATGTCACGTAGGATGGGATGGAAGTCACTGAGACAACTAGATTTGAGGATGTCATGTAGGACGTGGATGGATGTCCCGAAGGATGTGGAATTTGAGGGTGGGTTAGACATGGATGGATGTCCGAAGGTACAGGAATTTGAGGACGTCACAAGCAAAGCGGATGGACGTCATGAAGGATGTTGACTGCAAGACATCACGCAATATTTGGCACAACGCCACAAAGGACATGATGGAGGACATCTTCCTGGAATGGAATTTGAGGATGTCACGACGACATGGATGGACTTCAAAGGACGAAGCTGGAGGACATCACAATAATGATTTGGATGGACGTCATGAAGGATTGGAATTTCAAGGACATCACTAGGACGTGGATGGACGTCACAAAGACGTGGAATTTGAGGACATCACGTAGGACGTGGATGGACGTCATGTCAGGAGATTAAAGGGAACACCCTCAGGACTTGACAATGATTTGTCCTGTAGGACTTGGAAATTCCACCTCGTTGGACATGGAATTTGGAGGTTCGTCCTCAGGACTGGAAATTGTGTTTGTCCCATCAGGACTTGGAAAATTCACCCTCGCAAAAATGAATTCTGGATTTGTTCAGTAGAACTTAGAAATTGGATTCGTCCCAATCACTCAACTGGAAATTTCGAAATGTTCACTGGAATTTGACTTTAAAAAGAAAAAAAATTTTGTGTGACAGGGATCTACAAGTATGTCAAGGGGACAACTACTTGGGCAATGAATGAAGATTTGACAGGCAAACTTCAAGCCTCAGGGTCACAAGGTAACCGTCAAAAACTAGGCTTGTCATCATGCATAGGTTATTTTAGGACACTGGTTGAATGAACCCTTTTGTTTACCAAACACTGTCTGGCTTTCCTGACTGCGGAGAAATCAGGCCAGGATGCCATATTTCTGACCAATGGTGAAAAACCTTGTAATTTTTTCCTAGAAGCAGAGTTCAAACTGGCTTTCCTAAGATCTTGAGCTTAGTTTTAGGTAACCTGGAGACAGTATTTCAGCAATGCAAACTGATTTCGTCTTGTCCCACATGGGAGTTCGTCTGCACCTAAATAATACAAGCGATTGATTGAAATTGTGAAGTATAAAATTTTATACAGAGGAATTTGTCACATATTCCTCGAAAGAAAATAGTTAGGATATTGCTATTTCCTAAATACCTAGCATGAAAGGCATGCATTAGCAAAATCTAACATGGAGGTTCTCTTCTCTCAGTTGTTACATGCGTCCCTGTTTCCCTAATTTCCTAGGATCAGTCACGTTTGTAAAAGAATTTTCTATGCTAAAATTTACTTACATGGAACTTTCTTGGTCTGTGGCGGGTGTCATGTTTCTTTTTCTCAGGCACTCCAGCTTAGCTTTACTAATCGCTGATTTGGCGAGTTGCGAACACAACAAAGCAACAATAGGGGGGGAATTGCAACTGCAAAATGAGATCTATGGGAAGGTCGCCATTTTTATGATTTTCCCTGGTTTTCTGGATTTGTAGAGCACTTTAAGGGGCCAGCAATGGAATTTTACACACTTGGCTTTGGCAGTCTGACTTTACTGTTCAGGGAATCATAAAAAGAAAAGAAAAGAAAAATAGGATGTTTCATATGAGCTTAGGGCTCTACTTCATGAGCGAATGTTACGTAAACACTGGGGTAACTAAAGTAATTGTATTTACAATCAAAGGTCAAAAGAAATGGTTGTAGCTAAACAATATGGAGGCTTCAAAAGCCTGGAGTTCTTCCCTTAGAGACTTGAATGGTCTCAAAGGCACAGCCCAAGAAGAGTCCATTGCAAATGGGTCCTCTGCATAGAGACCATTTAAGAATTACACGCCAGTAGGGGAAAATATAAAACATACAGATGGATCGAGACTGCACTGAGGGTGCCAATGACTCAAGGAATGAATGAACACTTAACACTGGGACACAAACACTTGAAATAGCACTGGGGAATGGCACAATGGATACAGAGATGTACTGGCACTCAATAAACACTTCTAAGGGGAAAATGTCATGACTGAAAAGCCTTCACTTGTAAACCGTTGGTTATTTCAGGTCTCTACACAAGTTCAAAAATGATGAAAGGCGGTCGCACTCATGGCAGTTCACACTAGATCATTTGGAAGTCCTTCCACGTTATTCTGAAGTCACTGGACCTGTGCAGGAGCTTCAGGTGGTGATGGGGGTGGGGGCCT
Organism: Macrobrachium rosenbergii; assembly: GCF_040412425.1. Lineage (NCBI taxonomy): Eukaryota > Metazoa > Arthropoda > Malacostraca > Decapoda > Palaemonidae > Macrobrachium > Macrobrachium rosenbergii. Next base: position 42,866,786 of record NC_089777.1, on the reverse strand, counting down.
CTCAGCATTTTGTAGTGATCACCTGCACTTGTCTGGCTAACTGCTATCTGCAAAGATCTCCCTGTCCTGGCTCCTTTTAAGGCATCTGCCGAGGGTATATATCATGATGTATTTTCATCAAATTTATGGTGACTGTGCCCAAGATGTGTCATCTTTCAGGTGTCTTGACCATCTGCTTGTATCTCCCCAGGTGTACTGTGGAAAGACAATTCAGTGCGATCACTCTGCCTCATAGAATGGTCGTTTTAAGCAGCTTAGTTCCTTTAAGCTGCTTAAGGAAGTGGCACTCAACCTCTCATCCTTGCCCCTTTTTGACCGTGCCACCTAAGTGTCTGTCCCAGGTAAGGAAGGGACAGATGAAAATACTAATAAGATTTATATGTTGGTATCTGGGTCAATTTGGGTCGGCTATGCAGCGACAAACTCTCCTCCTAACATTCTGCAGGGTTGGCTTCTATGACTTCTTGCAAATTATATATATATATATATATATATATATATATATATATATATATATATATATATATATATATATATATATATAATATATATATATTCTTATACTGTGGTTTTGTATAATACAGTAATCTCCCTGTGTGTATTTGTGTGTTGTTGTATACACTATGATTTTGTGTTTGACAGGCATTATACCGTAAAAGAGTTAGCGTAGGTAAAATGATTAAACGCTGTATGTCTTGAGACGCTGTATAGTTAGAGAGGATGTTTGCATTCGCTGATAGGGACAGAGACTGATTGTTCTGTTGTATAGGGACGCAATTTGTTTAGTCAATTTCAAAACTGCTGAAATAATGCATTCCATTGGGACGCGATCAAAACCCTGTGGAAAGACCTAATTACCATTTTAGATAGACGCCCTTACAAGGGGCCCACACTCAGAGACCAAAAGCGTTGTGGAAAGGAGCATTTTGAATCTCTCTCTTTCTCTCGCTCTCTCTCTCTCTCTCTCTCTCTCTCTGCTCTCTCGCTCGCTCGCTCTCGGGATTTTTTTAATGTCCTGTTTTAATGTAATTGATATTTAGATAGACGATGGTCACTCATATTCTTTAACTGTTTAATTCCTTAGTAAATGTGTCTGAGTTATCTGAACAGTGTATTTTATTAAGTGTGTGTGTGTAACTGACGCCTGGTTAAAAACACGAAGCAATTTGGTACCAAGGTATTGTAAACATAATTGTGGTTTTCTAGTGCACTAAGAAAAATATTTAGAGTGGTTATATGTAAAGATACCTTTTCACTTTTTAATATTTTTTTCGTGTTATATGTTTTATGCTTTATCTTTTGAAGAATTTTTCTTTTATGCATATATGTGATGTATTTGCTATGCCTTAATTTTTGCTTTACATTTTTGATATTTAATCTTTTGCAGAGTATATTTCTGTGTCTTTTGTATCCACATTTTTACATGATTGATTTATTTGCCTTATTTTGTTTAACACTTGAATTAATTTACTTTAACACTTGGGAATTCAAGTTTTGTTATTTAATAATTTAAATCTTTCTTGAATAATTTTTGATTAATTAATAAATTAATTTCTGATTTAATTTTGACTGATGATTAGTTCAGATTTAATCCAATTTTTGAAGTAATAATAAATTTCCCTGAGACTGTTAATGTCATGTATAATCTTTGAATTTAGAAATAAATTTTTGTATTTAAAATATTATATCAGAGTTTCATTCATTGACCAACCAGTAATTTTGATTTGAATTAGAGATAGAGTGGTAAGTGAGATGTTTTCCTTCAAGTAATTGAAGTGAGCTCGAACCAGGGAAATGAAATAAATAGAAATATTTGAACTTTTATAATGTTAATGGAGTGATGTCCTTAGATTTTACCTCACACCTGTTTAACGAACTTTATCTGCTTTCTTTCATGATTGATAAGTTTTACAAGGGATCACTCTTGCCTTTAGAGAAATCAGTCGTCTTGTATGTGTGATGAGGGTTCAGGTGTCTGGCTTTTGTGAGGTAACTATAATTGTTGAATAAATGGTAAGTTTGGTAATCAAATATCAAGCACTTAGATACCAGGTTTGATTTAAAGAACAGACACTGGACACTCCGGGGTCACCATATATAAATGGTGCACTAGACTCTGGGACAAGCACTTAGATACCAGGTTTGATTTGAAGAACAGACACTGGACGATTTCCCCACATATATAAGTGGTGCCCAAGACCCTGGGAAAACAGATCACAAATATCACTCTGGTGTATACTGGTGGTGTTAGGGACATATTTTATTAGGAGAGTGACCATATAGTTATTTTATTTTATGAGGAGAGTGACCATATAATTGTTTTTTGCAATTTATTGTGTTGAATTGTTGTCATATTGAATTGTTAATTCAGTAATTGAAAAAATGGCTCCCTTCAATGTTCAGGAGTTTTTAGCAAATCCCTCCATCCAAGAGTTATCTGAAATCACTCTGACTAAAGCACAGTGGAGTGAGATAGCAGTCGCATATGGTGGTCAGGTGTCTGCCAACATGGTAAAGGCACAAATAAAATTCATTGCAATCCAAGCATTGATGGACTCTGGTAAAATAGATGAAGAGCTCGGAGATGCTCAAGAATTGTTGAACGCAGCTGAGGCAGAACTTATAGATAAACATGGGCAAAAGAAAGAGAAAAGTGATGCAGAAGCAGAGCTTAGACGTCTAGAAGCAGAAGGAAATTTGATTAAGCTGAAAATGCAGGCAGAAAGAGAAAGAGAAGACAGAGAAAAACGAGAAAGAAAAGAAAGAGAAGAATTGAAAGCTGCTGAAGAATTAAGAGAAATAGCTAGACACAAGAGAGAGATGGAAAGGTTGAAAGCTACAGCTGAATTGCCCATAACACCATCTAACCCTACTCAAGGTGATTCAGACCCTGTATTTGATGTAGTAAGAGTGCAGAAGTTAATTCCAAAGTTTACAGAAGAAGCTCCAGATGAGTTTTTTGATCAGTTTGAAAAAGTGGCTGCAGGAATGGGATGGCCAGAGGATAAATGGTCAGTCTTGTTGCAGAGTGTTCTCATTGGTAAAGGAAGAAGTGCCTATTTAGCCTTATCAGCTGATCAGTGTAAAAGAGTACAAGGTACTTAAACACAATGTGCTACAAGTTTACCAGATGACCACTGAATATTATAATGAAAGATTCAGATCTTTGAGAAAGGGATGACCAGATAACTTTCTTGGATTATGCCTACAAAGTGAGAAGATGTTTTAAACGATGGTTGGAGGCTGCTAAAGTTAAAACATTTGAAGATCTTGAAGAATTAGTTGTTCTTGAACAGTATCTTAGGGGAATTCCTGAACACATAAGAGCCTATCTGAGAGAGAGAGAGGTGAATAAACTTGACGAAGCTGCTACACTCAGTGAGGACTACAACATTATAAGCAGCAGAAGGAACTATAATGTCAATACCAGAATCAATGCACAGGTTTTAGGTCTCATCCAAATTTCAGGAGCAGATTTAATGGGAATCCCACAAGTGGTAATACCAAGTCAGTGCAGGGTAATATCCTCAGCAAGCTAATGTAAAATCCTCATATAATAATGTTGCAAGGCAATTACAGAAGTCTAATGTTGTCTGCTACAAGTGGGGAAGAGCAGGACACTTCAGTCGGGAGTGTCATCAAACACATTGGCAGTCCAAACCAGTTGGTCAAGTAGTGAGAAGTGACCAGGTGAAACAGACTACAAAGAACAATGTGGGGAGGAGTCAAGCTCCAGTGAAGACTGAGACTAAACAAGCTGAATGTTTAGCAACCAGTGGAAATGTAACTTCAAGCAGTGAGTGGCTGAGCAGTGTGGAGGCTTTTAAGCCATATATCTATGAGGGTACGCTGACAACTCCAGGAGGAAGTGTGCAGGTACCAGTCAAGGTGTTACGTGATACAGGGAGCAACCATAGTGTGGTAGTCCGTGGTGCTCACCCCCAGTTGGAGGAGAATCTTACAGGAGATTCTGTTATTTTGAAGGGTATAGGAGAAGAGGTAACTCCAATATGCCGCTTACACCTGTCATGTGAATTAGTGACAGGAGATGTTGATTTTGCTGTAAAGGACTCACTGGCTGTTGAAGGTGTACATGTTCTGTTAGGGAATGAAGTTGGTAGTGTGCCATTTATTCCTTGTCCTATAGTGACAGATAAACCATTGAGGATTAGTCCTACAGTAGATTTGGAGAAGAATAACCCCACCTGTTTCCAAGCTGTGTGACTACTAGAGTATGAAGAGGACTATGCCTGCAAGTGAAGAGACTGAGGATTTACCCACTCAAGAAGGATCATTGAGCTTAGAAGAGTTGTTCCAGAGAAATGATACTTCCCCTAATGTTGACCAAGAAGAGGTTTCCCAAGAAGAAGCTGTCGTCCCTGAAGAGACTCTGAGTAGTCAAGATGTTCCTGAAGGTAATAGTGAAGCTACAGTAGCTGAGTTAGCAGATACTGACAGCTCAACCCTTGAAGTTGGTCAGGTGACCAGGGAGAAGCTAATGGACCTACAGAAAAAGGATGTATCCTTAGCTGAGTTGTTTTTCAGAGTTGTTGATCAAGAAGAGATGCAACAAACTCCTACCTGTTATTATCTGAAGGAAGGTTTGCTGATGAGAAGCATAGACCTGCAGATATACCAGGAGATGCTGAATGGGGCGAATATCATCAAATTTTTATCCCACGTCCATTGAGGAAGCAAGAAGTAGTAGCAGTAGCTCATGAGTCTGGACATATGGGAATCAGGAAGACTGTGGAGAAGACCATGAAATATTTTTCTGGCCTGGACTTCACAAAGATGTCAGCAAGTTCTGTCGGGAGTGTCATACCTGCCAGATAGCTGGAAAGCCAAATGAAACCATTCAGAAAGCCCCCTACAACCTATAGAAGTTAGAGGAGAACCCTTTAGCAAGGTGATTATAGATATGGTTGGACCACTGCCGAAGACAAAGAAGGGTCATGAGTATCTGTTAACATTGATGTGTCCTGTGACAAGATATCCTGAGGCAATTCCTCTTAGAAACATATCTGCCAAGATAGTTGCTGAGAAACTAGTGGAGTTTTCTCAAAGTTTGGGATACCTGAAATTGTACAAAGTGATAGAGGAACCAATTTTACTTCCAAACTGTTTCAGGATGTGATGAACTTGTTAGGAGTGAAACAACAGTTGTCCACTGCATATCACCCAGAGACTCAAGGAGCCTTGGAAAGGTTTCACCAGACATTGAAAAGTATGCTGACTAAGTATTGTTCTGAGTCAGGCAGAGACTGGGATGTTGGTGTACAATTGATGTTATTTGAAATTAGGAATGCTTATCAAGAAAGCATGGGTTGTTCACCTAACGAGATGATTTTTGGTAGAGAAGTGAGAGGACCGTTGAAAATTCTTGCAGAAAATTGGGAAGACAATCCAGTGGAAGTCCAAGGAGAGTATGTAAAGAACTTGAGGAAAAGATTGGAAGAGATTAGAAAATTCTCTTTAGAAAATCTGAAACTGAGTCAGAGAAAATGAAAAGGAGATATGATAAGAAGACTAAGCTAAGAAGTTTTAGTGTTGGTCAAAAGTGTTAGTGTTTTTACCTGTCAAGAGATTTCCCCTTTCCAACAAGTTTCAAGGTCCTTACAAGATAATTGAGAGGTTAAGTGACAGAACATATGTAATTGAAACACCAGAAAGACGAAGACGAAAAAGGAAGGTACATGTAAACCTCTTAAAACCTTACTTCTCAGAAACCAAAGTGGAAACTGTGTCAATAACCCAGACAACTTCAACTACAGAAGACGACGATGGATATGAATTGGGAGCTGAAAGCAAGATGAATAATTCTTCAATTTTGGAAAATTTGGAGGATAAACTGAAACATCTGAGTGTTGAGCAAGGAGGTGAGTTGTATGAAGTGATTAGAAGCTTCACAGAACTATTTGCAGATGTACCTCGGTGTACTGATCTGATCAAGCATGAGATCAAGATCCAAGAAGATGGCAGACCATTCAAACAGAGAGCTTATCGCCTATCACCTTATCATCGAGATGTTTTGAAGAAAGAGGTTGAATATTTGTTACAGCATGGATTAGCAGAATCCAGTTCAAGTCACTACAGTTCTCCATGTGTGTTAGTGAAGAAACCGGATGGCTCATTTAGGATGTGTACTGATTATAGGAAGCTGAATTCCATCAGTGTGGCTGACAATTATCCCTTGCCTCTTATAGATCAGTTACTTGATAATGTTGGGCAAGCCAATTTTGTCTCCAAGATAGACTTGTTGAAGGGATACTATCAAATTCCCTTAGATGAGAATGCTAAGTTGCTGTCAGCTTTATTACTCCTTTTTGGACTGTATCAGTATACTGTTCTGCCATTTGGTCTGATGAATGCACCTGCAACGTTTCAACGAGTGATGGATCAATTGCTAGGGTCCATAGAAGGAATAGGGTGTGTATTTGGATGACATAGAACAACCTGGGAAGAACATCTGAAGATCCTGAGGAAAGTTTTCAAGAAACTAAGGGAAGCAGGACTAACAGTCAACCTAGAGAAGAGTGAGTTCGGGAAGGCAACTGTGCAGTATCTTGGGTTTGAAGTTGGGAAAGGCCTTCTCGCTCCAGTAACTGCTAATGTAGAGGGTATCCCATAAGGCTACCCCACCTACTACTACTAGAAAACAGCTACAGAGATTTTTGGGCATGGCAGGATTCTATCGACGTTTCTGCCCGAATTTCTCAGCTGTAGTAGCCCCTTAACAGACTTAACTAGTCCCAAAGCTAAGTTTGTTTGGACTACAGAATGTCAAGAATCCTTTGAGAAGGTAAAAGCCATTTTAACTTCAAGACCAGTACTTCGGGCTCCAGACTTCAATAAGAAATTTGTGATACAAGTTGATGCCTCTGACAGTGGAATTGGAGCTGTACTACTTCAAGAAGATGAAAGTGAACTTTTGCATCCCGTATGTTTCATGTCTTCAAAACTGAAAAAGCATCAGAAAGTGTATTCCACTATAGAAAAAGAAACTCTAGCCTTAATCACAGCATTGAAAAAGTTTGAAGTGTATGTGAACAGACCTAGGAATGAAGAAATTTTAGTGCTGTCTGATCACAATCCGCTCACGTTTTTACAGCAGATCAAGAATCACAACCAGAGACTCACTCGGTGGTCTCTGTGCTTGCAACCCTATAATATTAAGGTACAGCATATCTCGGGTAAGAACAATGTGGTTGCTGATTACTTATCCCGTTGTGAATCGTTGGATTCAACCCCGGGGTAACCAATCTTCTTGGGGGAGGAGTCTTATGCTGTGTTTTCATAATACAATAATCTCCCCGTGTGTATTTTTGTGTTGTTGTATACACTATGATTTTGTTTCAGATACGCGTATACCGTAAAAGAAGTTAGCGTAAAGTTAAAATGATTAAACGCTGTATGTCTTGAGACGCTGTATAGTTAGAGAGGGTGTGAGTGGTAGCTGAGAGGACTGAGAGGCTGATTGTTCGTTGTATAGGGACATAATTTGTTTAGTCATTTTTCAAAACTGCTGAAGTAAGCGGACATTCCACTGGGACGCGATCAAAACACTGTGGAAAGATTCCTACCTAACGTAGATAGACGTTGTTTTCCATTCTTATTATAATAACAGATTCTCTTGGAAACTATGTAATGATAAATATTAGTGTTAACTGTGTAATTCCACACTCAGAGACCAAAAAGCGTTGTGGAAAGGAGCTGTTCTTCACCTAGACTTTCTGCATCGCCCACTCAGATGACGTCAAAAAGCGCTGCATTTTTCTCTCTCTCTCTCTCTCTCTCTGCTCGCTCGCTCGCTCTCTCGGGATTTTCACGAATGTCCTGTTTTAACGTAATTGATATTTAGATAGACGATGGTCACTCATATCCTTTAACTGTTTAATTCCTTAGTAAATGTATCTGAGTTATCTGAACAGTGTATTTTATTAAGTGTGTGTGTAACGGCGCCTGGTTAAAAACATGAAGCAATTTGGTACCAAGGTATTGTAAACATAATTGTGGGTTTCTAGTGCACTAAGAAAAAATATTTAGAGTGGTTATATGTAAAGATAACTTTTCACTTTTTAATATTTTTCGTGTTATATGTTTTATGCTTTATCTTTTGAAGAATTTTTTCTTTTATGCATATATGTGATGTATTTGCTATTGCCTTAATTTTTGCTTTACATTTTTTGATATTTAATCTTTTTTGCAGAGTATATTTCTGTGTCTTTTGTATCCACATTTTTACATGATTGATTTATTTGCCTTATTTTGTTTAACACTTGGGAATTGAAATCTTGTTAATCAATTTAAATTTTCTTGAATAATTTTTATTAATTGATAAATTAATTTCTGATTTAATTTTCACTGATGATTAATTCAGATTTAATCCAATTGTGTTTTTTAAGTAATAATAAATTTTCCTGAGACTGTTAATGTCATGTATAATCTTTGAATTTAGAAATAAATTTTTGTATTTAAAATATTATATCAGAGTTTCATTCATTGACCAACCAGTAATTTTGATTTGAATTAGAGATAGAGTGGTAAATGAGATGTTTTCCTTCAAGTAATTGAAGTGAGCTCGAACCAGGGAAATGAAATAAATAGAAATATTTTTTTTATAATGTTAATGGAGTGATGTCCTTAGATTTTACCTCACACCTGTTTAACGAACTTTATCTGCTTTCTTTCATGATTGATAAGTTTTACAAGGATCACTGTTGCCTTTAGAGAAATCAGTCGCCTTGTATGTGTGATGAGGGTTCAGGTGCCTGGCTTTTTTGTGAGGTAACTATAATTTGTTGAATAAATGGTAAGTTTGGTAATCAAATATCAAGCACTTAGATACCAGGTTTGATTTAAAGAACAGACACTGGACACTCCAGGGGTTACCATATATAAATGGTGCACTAGACTCAGGACAAGCACTTAGATACCAGGTTTGATTTGAAGAACAGACACTGGACACTTCTTGTCACATATATATATATATATATATATATATATATATATATATATATATATATATATATATATATATATATATATATATATATATATATATATATATATATATATATATATATATATATATATATATATATATTTATATATATATATATATATATATACATATATATACATACATACTTACATACATACTTGTTACATTTGAGGCGACTTTGAGTAAAAATCTTCAAGGAAACATAAAATACAAAAAGCGCCACTAAAGCGAGCAAAAAGCGATTATTTATTCCCTGTTACCACATCGCCTCCTCACTCCCTAAACACCATAGTAACGTAACGAAACGGGAAGTACCCCCGGAACAGTTGGGGGCACAGGTTCGTACCCACCTTATCGCAGGTAAACAAAACAGAGAGAAAAGGAAACAACTGACAACAAAGACTAAAATCGCTCATCGACGGTTAAAAAGCGAGGAGAATATGCTGTTCATGCTTCTCTCTCTCTCTCTCTCTCTCTCTCTCTCTCTCTCTCTCTCTTTTATTATTATTATTATTATTATTATTATTATTATTATTATTATTATTATTATTATTATTATTGTTTAGAAGATGAACCCTATTCACGTGGAACAAGCCCACAGGGGCCACTGACTTGAAATTCTAGTTTGCAAAGAATATGGTGTTCATTTGAAACAAGGAACAGAAGGTAATAGGAATTATGGAAAAAAAGAGATTAGTTATTAGAAAGGAGAAAATAAATTAATGCATTAATAAATGAATAGATAAAAACGTAAGTAAATTACTGGAATACAGGAAGAGTTGTTTTAGGGTAGTGATGCGTTGCATCTTCGCTTGAACTTTTGACGTTCCAACTGCACAACATCCTCAGGGAGAATGTTCCACAGTCCAACGGTGTGAGAAATAAAAGATCTTAGCGCGATGATATTCTATCCTCTTTGTAACTTTATCATTATTCGGCACACTAGAGGACATATGCTTTTTACGACAATATTTAGCACCTTCGTTCGCAGAATGCTATGACGTCTGTACCTTAGATTTGTTATTCTGCTCGTGCTTCTGTGGCTCATGCATCATAACTTTTATTTCCTGTTATTTATTTACTTATTTTCTAGAATGTTGGTTCCATGTCACCATCGGGTAACAGACAACTAAATGTGGCAATTAATCAAACCGTCAGCTACAAATTTTTTGCACCAGTCAGCTAAGTGATATACAGTTGAGAGGAAAGATGTTGTGTTCCTAATCACCTAGAGACGGATATTCTAAAACAGCATTGAAAAGTCGAACAGTTAATTCAGCGTTCATGAGACTTAACAGATTTTCTGGAAAAAATCCATATATGCTGTAGGTTTAATTACATGGGAAGCCGAGTCATAGCGTATGTATCAACTCTTGTAACAGTGTTGTTATTAACATTGCTGAGACTTTCAAAGAATTGAGCCAATTGTCTTAAATCCTTTCATTTTTCGAGCCACTGTCTGAAACAAACAAGACATAAATAAGTTGAAAAAGGAGGGAGGAAGGGCGGGGGGGGATTACTGTTGAAAAAATTGTGGGCGATTTTCTAGAAAGCATTGATTAACTATTTTTTTTTTCTGGGTGTAACTCTTACATTGCTATGCCGCATGTAGATTACAGTAGCTCCCATTACATAAGGACGAAAACAGCTGAAATTCTACTGTTACATAAAAGTCAACCTTTCAGTGACGGAACAATTTTGTATTTGTTGATGATACGATATAAGATTATTTTGTAAATGGAAATAGAACCAAATTCCCGTGGGCTAGTTTTTAATAGCATAGGGATTTTGTAATTGTTGAAAAAACATAGTAAAGTTTATTTTGTAATGAAAGAATCTCCAAATTTCTGTGGGCTACCTGTCAGTGATAAGTAGTTCTGCGTCCTTGTTTCTGATGGAGGAATCTCCAAATTTCTGTGGGCTAAGTTTTATGGATAAAAAGAAGCCTCCATTTGTGGTGAAATTATTTAATGCACTATAAAATTATTTTGGGAAAAATCCCAAAACCTCTGTGAGTTAACTTTCAGCACTTGTTGGCGATAAGTAATACATAAAGTTCCTCTTGACTAAGATAAAAACCGCGACGAGAACATTGTCACAAATTTTCTTCATGACAGCTTCGTTCACCGGACATGTCGAAGATCACTTTGTCCTCATTTATTAACGTTTATGAAGACTCAGGAAAATCCATCCGGGTTTCGAAAGTTTCGGCCGGAGTGCTGCTGTATTGAAATTTCAGAATATTGATGATAACTGAAACACTGGTCAGACTATAAACTCACTTCTTTATTTAGGGCGTGAGCCGCTTTGGTTGGTCGAACTTTGGTTGGTCGAAGTAGTGACAGGGATACTTTTGGACTTTCGGCCATATAATAATAATAATAATAATAATAATAATAATAATAATAATAATAATAATAATAATAATAATAATAATAATACTATTAATAATAACGTTGAGGCTTGACGTCTCGTCCTACTTTTATATTAACGTAATTTTTTGCATTAATGGCACATTTGCGTACTGATATCATTGTCATCATAATGAGTAAGTCATTTTCCAGGAAAATCCGAGAAATAATGTCGCTCTTCAGATGGTTATCGTAATTCAACCTCAGGCCTATCGGCGATAAGGATGCTTATTCCTTATCATTCAGCCTCCAGTATACACACCTGAGCGTGGCCAAATAATTATAGCTCTGTCGCAGGTGTGTTATGTCAGCCAAAAATTGTATATTACGTAGAACAGTGTTTGGATTGCGGCACCTTTATCCTAACATGTAATTAGAATTACGAAAGACTATGTCGGAAAAAGTAATGGAAAATACAAGATAAAAACAGATTTAGTAAAAAATCTATTATTCTTCTGGATACACTATTGACACCGAAGCGCCCTGTCGATTTGATTAGTCATCCAACTTAGTATTGTTATAAGTGGTTTTTTTTTTTTCCGTTTGACTATCCCTCATCTCATTGTTTCTCTTTTCTGTGTTCTGTTCATTTCACATATGGCCATTACATTCTGTGAAGGTCTGCTCAAAAAGCTGAACAGGTTTTCTGCTTGAT
>NC_089777.1:42847216-42849716 GCF_040412425.1 Macrobrachium rosenbergii | reverse complement strand
CGTTGCTAAGTAACCAATTGGTTCTTAGCCACGTAAAATAAGTCTAATCCTTCGGGCCAGCCCTAGGAGAGCTGTTAATCAGCTCAGTGGTCTGGTAAAACTAAGGTATGCTTTTTTTAACCTTATTTACGTAATATGTACTGTATAAGTACCCACAAACAGACACACACCCACGAGCACACACACACACACATATATATACACAGTAGATATCGCGATTCTCATTTACGTCTGTATAAATTACTGAAAGTGACTTTTAAAAAAAAACAATGAGTAAAAAACTGTGATTTTGTTGATGCACGTTTTCATAGTGATTATGAATTAGATTAGACTGAACCTAACGTCAGATGTTATTCACGTAAAAATCACCTGGGTTAAAATTATTCACGAATTTTTATAACCTTTTCGGTGGTAAAAAGGACATTTGTGAAGCCATCTTTTTAGAGATTTCAAATATCACACACTTGATTATTATACATAAATTTACCGACACTTAAAGTGTTTTGCTAATGATCTCCGGAGACGAACTTAAATGTACACAATCCGGATTAGAAGCTGAAGCATGAGGGCATTAACCGTCAACTGCTCAGAGACACCCTCGTTTCCTCTCCGGAGTCTATAATCCAGCAATATCTGCACAGAGAAGACGAGATGTTTCGAACTCTGTTAATCATATACGATTCCTCAAACTTGTGGTTTTACTGCATTCACGACAGTCCGGTATTGAGCTCCTGACGATAATGGAAGTGTAAAAATGAGCAAAGATATTAAAAGACGGTGTCATAAAAGAACTGAAGTAAAACAAGTCATGGTAGAAGGAGAGAATATAAGCCACAATGATGAAAGAAGAGGAATGAGCAGAAAAAAGAGAAAACGTTAATGATAATCAGAAACTAACGAAAAACAAAGAGCAAAACGATTCCACAAAGTTATGGTATTTATAACAATGAATATGAATCAAACTAACACCAAGAGGTTCAGGTGGCACTTGGGAGCTTTCGTTCCCTTGTCGAGGTCCCAGTGTTTCCTGTTTCGAAGGTGTTCATTCCAGTTGTTTGTGGCTCCTCGGTCTAAGCAAGAAAAATAATAAGAGATATCAGGAATAATTAAAACTCCACAGCGGAGTCATAACATAGGTAAGAATATGAATACTTCCACAATGAAGCTGAAATAAAAAAAAATTGAAAATAAATGACAGGAAACAATAACAACCAAGGCCATGCACACAGACGAACACCACGAGGATGAGGATAAAAGCAAAGAGACAAATGGTGATAAGAATCCGAGCAAGAATTATTATGGAATTATAATCAAGAATAAAAAAATAACAACCAAAACCATGACCTTGAACAAACACCAAGAAGAAACAGAGGAATAATATGAGCGAAATAATTCGGTCCCACTATGGAACTATTATCATGAATAAAAAAGGTGCAAAAAACAAAATACGAATATAAACAAGCACCATGAAGTAGAAAGGAGGAAAAGAGGAATAATGTAAGGACACAGCAAAGAACAATGTGAGAAATAACAGTATAAGCAGATAATGGAGCTATAATTATGGAAAAGTAAAATAAAATATAAGAAAAGGAACCAAAGTTATGAACGTCCCCAAACAATAAGAATAATAAATTCGAAGAGCGGAAAGGACGTAGAAAAAGCAAATAACAACGGAGGAAATGAACAATGGCAGACGCGTATTCCAGAGAGGAGGAGGAGGAGGAGGAGGAGGAGGAGGAGGAGGAGGAGGAGGAGGAGGAGAGGGTAGCGAAGGAGCAGCAGCGAAAGGGACTGAAGCGTACCCTGTGCCCAGGTGCCAGACGAGGCCTTATTTGGGAAGAAGAATGAAAGTTTTATTGGACGACCTTTTGACCCCTGAGCCTTGTCACTCGCCTGTTTACCCGACTGAGGAGGTGGGCCTTCTTTATTCTGACCTATTTTAGGCCGTTTTCAGCATGTGGCTTCTCTCTCTCTCTCTCTCTCTCTCTCTCTCTCTCTCTCTCTCTCTCTCTCTCTCTCTCTCTCTCTCGTACACAAACCTGAAAAAATATTTGACCAGAACACGGATTGAGTGCATAAGTATAGGTAACAAAAATTGATACGTATGTCGACATATTTTGTCAAGATTGAAAACTTCACTTCTCTAGAATATTAGGGTGTATATATATATATATATATATATATATATATATATATATATATATATATATATATATATATATATATATATATATATATATATATATATGTATACACATATGTATATGCCTAATATTCTAGAGAAGTGAAGCTTGTAATCTAGAGAAAAAATGGCGACGAAAATCGGTCAGAGAAATGGTGGTGAATCAACTCCCGAAATCAACCTCCCAACACTAAATGTAATTTGCAGCATCTCTTCGGTCCCATCTGCACTGCTTTCCGACTGTTACCTTCCACCAATTCCCTTTGGCCTCTTTCCACTTTGCTGCCCGGCTTCTTTAACCTTATCTGGCTGTCGTTT
>NC_089777.1:42827216-42844716 GCF_040412425.1 Macrobrachium rosenbergii | reverse complement strand
ATGTGGAAATAGGAGGCACTGAATCAACAGGAGCAGCTGACTATGACGTTGTCTCTATTGTTTTCATTCTTGAGGATTCAAAACTGTATTTTTAGTTTTCTGTATAAGAAAACTATTGTCTGTCCGTCCGCACTTTATTCTGTCCGCACTTTTTCTGTCCGCCCTCAGATCTTAAAAACTACTGAGGCTAGAGGGCTGCAAATTGGTATGCTGATCATTCACCCTCCAATAATCAAACATGCCAAATTGCAGGCCTCTAACCTCAGCAGTTTGATTTTATTGAAGGTTAAAATTAGCCACAATCATGCTTCTGGCAACGATATAGGATAGGCCACCACCGGTCCGTGGTTAAAGTTTCATGGGTCGCGGGTCATACAGCATTATACCGAGACCACCAAAAGATAGATCTGTTTTCGGTGGCCTTGATTGTATGCTATAGAGGCAGTACTGAAAACTCGATTACGCCGTAGAAACTTCGGCTCATTTTTTACTTGTTTGTATATACCGCAAAGGCTTTTTCTCGAGATAGAATGCCCTTTTTTCTCATCGTTTTTACATCTTTTTACATACATTTATTTGTCTGCTCCTTTTTCCTTGATTTTCTGCCGGAGATTTTTCGATTTCTTTTTTCTTTTTGATGTTTATGGCAATCATCACCATCCTCTGATTGGACACGCATGCGCATAAGATGCAACGTCATCGTGAGAAACTCAAAAGCAAAAACACTGGGGGACACACTGTCAGCGAAAGCGAACATATGAATGAGGTCTTTCATTAATACATTAATTATTCTCACCTTTTATGGACATTAATTTTCTGCAGTCATCCAAAAAGAAAAAAGAGAAAATGCTTTCAGCGGGGCATACTCGCGTTTTTCAAGATGCCGAATAATGGAATGTTATCACATACTCAGCGCCATATTAGGAAAAACGACTTTCACTTCGCTTGATTATACAGAATAAAAGGCTTGATTATACAGGAATAAAATATATATATATATATATATATATATATATATATATATATATATATATATATATATATATATATATATATATTTATATATATATATATGTATATGTATATATATATATATATATATATATATATATATATATATATATATATATATATATATATATATATATATATATATATACATATATAATATAATTCTATTCAACACCACACCTTCCAAACAGTAGTGATGGTTTCAGAGGAAGTTAAACTTCAGGTTCCTAACAATATTTTTGGGTGATAATTAATCCCATACCCTTTTACACCTTGGCTGCGATCCACTACAGTGGACTAACCATCAGGAACATATATATTGTGAGTGTGTGTGTGTGTGTGTATAATCACATTTGAAACTGAGATTAACAGTGAAACCATACTTCTTACAATTTATCTAATCATATAATCATATTTTAACATGAAATGTCCTCATGTATTAATTGGATAAATAATGTCAGACGACAGCTGGACTTATATACCTGTGGTCTGTCAAGCAGTGAAGTTAGTCAATATGGAGTCTGGTCGGAAAAAGGATGGGTGACCATAAATGTATATATATACAGAGATGAGAGAGAGAGAGAGAGAGAGAGAGAGAGAGAGAGAGAGAGAGTTGTGAAGGAAAGAAAGAATATTACCCTATATTCATTTCATTTTTAATAGAGAAGTATTTGACCAGTATTTTGCTTTTGTCAGGGAGAAGAGAGGACCCTGTTCGGCAATGTTCTGCTAGAATTCCGTGCTATGATCCCATACAGGAAAAGCAGTCTTGGGTATGGCGGCGATCATAACGATTAGCTTACTTCTTCAGTCCTGGGCTAGTTAAGTAGCAATATGAATATCTTATCAAAGTGGCACTGGCTATACCACTGGTAAAACGGACATTAAACACTAATAATAGACACCACTGATGAACAGAAAATGATCCTGGAAATTGTTATGGAATACGTTTGCTGATGGATATGCATTATTTGTACATGAAATTGAAGACACAACCATACATACGCAAATTTCGCATTTAACTTATAAATGAAGTGTCTGCATGAATATGGATATGAACATAAGGATACATGCATAACACAATTCACATACAGTTATATACATACATAAATACTTACACACACACACATATATATATAAATGTACATGTGTGTGTGTGTTGTTTGTATGTATGTATGCGTATAGTGTGAGACATTTCTAATCTAAATGAAATCTAGTTGGCAGAAGTCATGCAAATAACCCGAAAAAGTGAAAATGGGGAAAAACAAGTGACACAGAAACAAGTGAACAACCTTCGACGCAGGTGGAGAGGAAGCCCGCCAGAGGACTGAGTTACAGAAAGGAACTCCGAAATAAGAGAGATTTAATGTACTAGCTGTTATCGCTGCACATGTGAAAAGCAGGGGAAGCGGCCGGATAACTGAATCAAGCAGGGAGACAGAATTGAAATGTAGTACAGAATGATGAAGTAACAGAAACAGATTATTTGCGTTTCTTTGAACTTTGGTGAGTTTTCCTACCATTGGCTTCAGACCAAAGCTTAGACAGTGGTCATTGCTGCGACCACATTTTAACTGCTGAATTGTGATGAACCTCACTGAAGGAACCTTCCACAGAAGTACGCGCTTGATCTCTCTCTCTCTCTCTCTCTCTCTCTCTCTCTCTCTCTCTCTCTCTATATATATATATATATATATATATATATATATATATATATATATATATATATATATATGTGTGTGTGCATTGTATATATACACACACGCATATATGTGTGTGTGTGTAAACGAATTGTTGTCAACTTGCAGATATACGCATACACAGTGTTGGAGACACTGATAAAAGTACACAGAAATAAAGAGAGCGGGACAGACCGACAGATAAGCAGAGAAAGAGAAGGCAATAATTGGGCTTGGATAAACAGACGGGAATTCATTATCAAAACCTAAAATAAAAACACTGAAGACAAGAAGAGAAACACTTGAACATCACTCCTTACACAAACATTCTACCAAACAGGACACGTTGTATGTCAAAGTGATAAAAGGAGTGAGAGAGAGAGAGAGAGAGAGAGAGAGAGAGAGAGAGAGAGAGAGAGAGAGAGAGAGAGGAGATAGAAGGGGGTGTATTTAGATCACAAGAAGTTTCGCTAGAATGAATGAATGAAAGGTGAAGGACTTACATGCAGTGAATGTACGTCCACCATATTGATGTAGAATATTATTCAGAGAATAATCATTATTTCTTATATTAAAAATTGTATGTTTCTTTTATAATATTATCAGGCAGAGGAAGAGTAGACAACATTGCTTAGTATGAAATGTATGCCAAGTTTGTTTTTGTGAAATATATATGTATATATATATATATATATATATATATATAATTTATATTTATATATACATATACATACACACACACACACATATATATATATATATATATATATATATATATATATATATATATATACATAAAGAGAGAAAGGGAGCTAGCATATTTATCTCATTTGTCATTAGAGGTAGTTATAAAGAAAGAAAATACTCATCGTCACTTGTGCTGGGGTAAATAGATTATGAGAGAGAAAGGGATAGGACAAAAGACAAAGTAATCCCCCTTTCTCTCGTCACAAATATGAGTATAGGAAAGCGAAAATTCACCATTACATTCCAATACAATAGCAAATGATTATTAGAGAGAGAGAGAGAGAGAGAGAGAGAGAGAGAGAAGAGTTTCAGACTTTGAAAGGGTTCCAGACTCCATTGCCTGCCTGTTCCAGTAACGACTCGATACCCAACCCCGCTTCCCGCCCACCCATCCCCACTCAACCCGTGATACCCCTCCCCTACTCCCCGGGAACGAGCACCGCAATCCTGACTCGGCCACAAGTTTATTTTTGGAGAACAGCTGTTTCCATTCCGCATTTCTTGCGCAATTTTCTCGCATTTCCCGCTGACAGATCGATTCCATAATGTCTGCGGATGTTCACTGAAGATAAATGAACGTCATTCATTTAGATTCGCGTGAATTTAAGGTCGAATTCTGAAACATGTGTTGCGATGAAAGTAAGCAAGCTGAATTCACCTAGAGGGGCGGGGTTTAGCTTGCTGACCCTTCCAGATATTCCGAAGGGCCGTGGGTAAGAGGGGCATGGGTCCAGGGGTATGGCATCCAGGTCATAACCATATGGCTAACTAATCATTACATCAATCATGTTTAATAGTTCTACAGTTCTTAATCAAGTTATAATCTCTATAACGAGCGTGTGTCCAAATTTCAAATCGCAGTTTTGGGTCGAAAATGTGGTTTTCCGAGTCTCGCCCCAATACGTGACGACCAAATGGCATTAATGGAGATTTCTGGATGTCTAAAGGCATAGCTGAGTGAATGGAAAGGGAAAATTACGTTATCTCTCTCTCTCTCTCTCTCTCTCTCTCTCTCTCTCTCTCTCTCTCTCTCTCTCTCTCTCTCTCTCTCTCTTTTCTTCACGAATATTGTGTGGCAAACTTGACCATTTATCACAAAATTGAAAAGTAACTTAGATAACTAAAATAATAACAGCTATACTAATTTATCATAGTTTATGACCAGAATAAGATATAGCTATGGTAATTAAAATCTTACTAATAGCACTAAACATGCTGTAATTTCACAGCGTATGCAAATGAAGGAAATGTCATAGTTATAGTTTTTTTTTCATGCAAACCTGGAATTATTTTTCAGTATTAGAACACAAGAAAAAGGAGATGATAACAGTTCTTTCGTCCTTCTTAAAATGTGTAATAAGTGTTTGGCCTTTTAAACACTACAGAAGGTTATCAATCTTTCCATTATTCGTACACACACACACACACACACACACACACACACACACACACATACACACACATATATATATATATATATATATATATATATATATATATATATATATATATATATATATATATATATATATATATATACTATATATATATATATATATTTATATATATAAAGTGTATATTTATATATATATATATATATATATATATATATATATATATATATATATATATATATATATATATATATGATTATAATACCCACAACGCCCTCTTATCTTCCCAAATTCTGTACACATTTTTCGGATTATAGCGAGTTTCACTACAAAGCCTTATATCCAGATACAAAAATGTGTGGTTATCGCAGCTACATAGGTATCTAGTAAAATTGACCAGCAGATTCTCTCTCTCTCTCTCTCTCTCTCTATATATATATATATATATATATATATATATATATATATATATATATATATATATATATATATATATATATATATATATATATATATATATATATATATATATATATATATATATATATATATCATAGTTCCAATATGTATATGATAGTTTATATAAGCCTTATATCCAGATGCAAAATATATTATCGCATTATTTTATCTCCCACTTCAGACACTTTTCTCTCTCTCTCTCTTTCTCTCTGCAAAAAATGTGTATTATTCTAGTTACATATTTCTCTCATAGTTCAATAGCCTTTTTCTCTCTCTCCCACTTCCTCCAACCTACTGTACATCAAGTGCATATCCTTCATACCTGAACAAGGGCCCAATGAACCTAACAGGTAATAGGCTGTTATAATTGACACACGGACATATTCCCTCTGACGCGCCTTCTGTTTAACGTATCATATGGCTGACATGCAATGAACATGACCCCCCACCATATTCTTGACCTATCTACTGCCAGAAGTATCAGATGCCCAGGCCGATGCATATTATGGGCAGAGATAGCGCCCTGCCTATTTACCTAAACAAAATAATCTTTTGGGTATGGCTGTAAATCTCAGGGTGTAAAGGTGTACCTAAAATATTGAAAGGTGTGCAGGGAATGGGGATTTATCTTAGGGCACTGATGCGTACCCCTAAACAGAGACGCTTACTGATTTCAGGCTGTGCCAAGAGTAAGGGCACTTATCCCAGGGTACAGAGACATTTCCCAGGGAATGAAGCTGTATCCAGGTTAAGGAGACACAATCAGGGTGTTAAGTACCCAGGTTAAAAGACTTCCCAAAGTTTGATATCATACATATGGTAAGGATTCAAATCTCTGTATGTGATGTCGTGCCCAGGGTAGGAGGCATGTCCCTGGATAAGGAAACAGTCAGGGTACGAATTTGTATCCAGGGCATGGAGACTTCCCACAGTGTGACATTTTTCTTACGGCAAGGCGATATATCCCACTGTATGACGTCTTATCCAGTGTAAGGAGCCATCCCTAGTAAGGAAGCATAATCAGGGTATGAAGTCGTACTCAGGATAAGAAGACATATCCTAGTGTATGACGTCTTACGGAAACATAACCTGGGGTCAGGAAACATGGTAAAACAATGAAGTCTTATCAAGGGTAAGTCGACATATCCTTAAATATGGAATCGTACCCGGGGTAAGGAAATATACCCCAGAGAAAGGAAGCATCATCAGAGTGTGAAGTGGTACCCAGGGTAAGGGAATATATTCCAGTATTTGGAGCCGTCCCGGGGTATGCAGACATAGTCTACAGTAAGGAGACGTATCCTGGGGTATCGAGTCATAAGCAAGATAAAAAGACAGTCTGCGGTAGGGAAACTTAATGTGTATGGAGGTGTAAGCAGCAAGGAAGGAACGGTATTACAATAATTACAAAGCTGAAGTTGTGGTAGATGCAGGGAAGGCAGACATGACAGAGTATAAGAAAAATGCGCAATGAGAGGATTTTGTTACAGGAAAATGGCATTTTGTTGTTATGACAGTGATATACAGGGGTCCTCAGGATATAAATACGCATCCGGGGTAAGAATCATATCCCTTATGGAGGCGTACCCAAAGTACGGAGACGTATCCAGGGCATAGGAGATACACAAGACATGGAGAGACCCAAGGTATGTGTACATACCTCGAGATATGCTGCTACAATCAAGATACGATAACGGTACACAGACAATTACAAGTTGGAATTGTGTCCCAGCCTACGAATACACACACATTCACACACACACACACACACACACACACACACACACATACACACATATATATATATATATATATATATATATATATATATATATATATATATATATATTTCCTACTTGACCAGTGCTTATTCCATGAGAGGGAAACCACAGGATACTCTTAAAGTATATCACAAATGGTGTACATTTCTGATCAGTGTAAAATATATAATATATATATATATAATATATAAGAGCTATTTATATATATAACGGAAGAGAGAGAGAGAGAGAGAGAGAGAGAGAGAGAGAGAGAGAGAGAGAGAGAGAGAGAGAGAGAAGAAGATGTAAAATTAACAGGTAACTTTAAAGAGCTATTTAAATTAAGATCAAAGAGAGAGAGAGAGAGAGAGAGAGAGAGAAGATGATTAACAGCAACTATATGAGATCTGCAACAGCAACAGACAGTACAGCAGACAACAATGACGAAAAAAAAGGAAAAAATTTAAATTTAACAGGGAAATTGATAACTACCGTACGATTTTGAAAAGGTTTGTACGAAGAGGCGATAAGGAAAATAAATAAGCAGTAAAAGGATTAATATGAAATTAAGAAATTAAATGCATATATCGTATAATCATAAGTATTAACAATAAATGTATCAAGTTAAGTTTTCAACTAAGTGAGTATGCAAAGAATTAAGCGACAAAATGTAAAATTTGACGATAACGTAAGTGACTGCCTGAATGGATAAACAAATTAATTAAGAAATACCATCTAGATGGAAAAAATTACAAAGAATTAATAGATTATTAAATGACTATGTGATACTCTAATTTCAACAAAGTATAAAAACATACAATTCAAGCAAGGAGGGCAGCGCAGTAGATGAATCAAGGGTACGCCAGAAACTAAGTATCTAAGCTTGGAATATTATACGGGGCTCTTGGTGAGACAGTGAACCTGGGCTGGACGGCGGCAAGCCTAAAAGCGGCAATATAAAAAATAATTTTATGGTTATATACTGTTTCTTTACATAAAGAAATAATTATTATTATTATTATTATTATTATTATTATTATTATTATTATTATTATTATTATTATAAGCCAAAAGGGCCTTAACATGCAAACCAAGCGTCCATCGAACCAAATTTGAAACATCAAATAAGAAGCCAAGGAAATGAGTTCTTGAAAAAAAGCAAGGGCAACTGAACAAATAAATGTAAGCGTACGTAAACAGCTGTATAAGCCACAAACTTAACTGGGCCAGTCAGTAGAGTTCTCGGCTAGCACTCCACTAGGCCCGAGTTCGAGTCTCCGGCCGGCCAATGAAGAATTAGAGGAATTTATTTCTGGTGATAGAAATTCATTTCTCGGTATAATGTGGTTCGAATAAGCTGTAGGTCCCGTTGCTAGGTAACCAATTGGTTCTTAGCCACGTAAAATAAGTCTAATCCTTCGGGCCAGCCATAGGAGAGCTGTTAATCAGCTCAGTGGTCTGGTTAAACTAAGATATACTTTTTTTTTTATAAATAAAAAAGTAATAAGGTGCAAACAAAAAAAAAAACAGAAAACTTATATTTAGTTTTGCACAGTATAAGAAATGTATAATTAAAGGCTAGAAAGAAATTACAGAAAAGTAAAACTAGTACTCAGATACGCAAGAAGAGTCGACTTACGAATCCCGATAACTGCCAAACGTTCAGAAAGAGGAGAAGAGGAGCGATGAAAAGGGAAACACTGAGAAGAAGGAAAGGAGCCCACGGGCGGGATCAAAAACCTGTAAACTCGTTTTCGGAGATGTCACCGAGATAAAGCTGTCACGTGACATTCCTGAAATTTGCTTTGGCTTGCCCAAAAGGACTCGATTTTTCTCTCTTTCTTTTGTGTAACAATTCCTGCCATTAAGTCAGTAACACTGGTTTGACAGGAGAGAAAACATTTTGCCCTGTCTCAAAGAATTCTCCTACAAAATCTGCCGATCTCTTTATGTAAATTATGCACGCGCACACACACACACACACACACACATACACACACACATATATATATATATATATATATATAGAGAGAGAGAGAGAGAGAGAGAGAGAGAGAGAGAGAGAGAGAGAGAGAGAGAGAGAGAGAGAGAGAGAGAATTGAAATATTTGGTACCAAAGTGAGAAGGTGAAAGTAGATGAAAAGCAACACGAATTTAATGATACAGGTGAAGGCTTTTTGAGTAAGTGAGGGCACATGGATAAAGAATGAATAAGGAATAGAGAAGGCGATGTAATAAATAAAGGAAAGCAACCAAGAAGTCAAAATAGAATCAACGTGGATAGCGTCTCATTATTACTGTTATCAAGTATTCAAAATAAGCGTTATCGTTTTTATTATTGCTAGTATAGCCGTAGTGTTGAAAATGCCGGTAACAGAACAGAGGGTTGAGACGGCATGTCCCAACCCCGGGACGTGACGTACCTGTCCTAAACCCCAGATTAAGGTACCTTCATTCTTCACACTTATCAAGAGACCAGTGGTGAGAGAGGCCGTGGCCGGGCTGAACGATGGCAAGTGTGAATGTGGAAATTGTGAGTCGTAAACTGTCACCGTTAGACAGAATACACAGATATGCGTTCAAGTTATGTATTATTATTATTATTATTATTATTATTATTATTATTATTATTATTATTATTATTATTATTATTATTTAAAATAATCGTATTTCAGATGCAAACCCTTGAGAGTTATTAGATCTCGGAACAATTGTCAGTAGAAAACTGAATATAAGGGAGTAACAAATAAATACAACAACAAAATAGATTAGGAAGAAGAAGGCAGCGAAGTATACTTTCATTCCCGCATTAAGATTCAGTTTACATTCTTTTCATTTATCTAATTGTTTTAATTAATCTGTTGCCTTTTTAAGCCTCCTGGCGTCCTCCCAGATCTGAGAACTAGGCGGTGTTTATCAAGACCTAATATAAATAACTGACAAGTTTCCAATACTAAATCGCAAATGTGCAGTTACCTCACCTCTACATCGATCTCTTATGATTACCGCGGCCAACTTATTTTTAAATGAGTTACATACATACAAGAACTCACTAACTAACAGGTGTTTGGAAATTACCAGCAAAAAGAATTTATTTTTCGTTCAGATTTCGAAGTCATCAGTCCAATATCAATCCTTCTCCCAATATCACTCTCATCTTGCTTAACTAACTCTACCAATATGCTCTCCTTTCTCTGCCAATATCAGTCGTTTCTCCCCTGCCAATTACCTCTCCTCTTTCCTTAGCCAATGCCCTCCCCCCCACGCCCCCCCACCCCCACCATACCTCCTCCTCTTTCCCTCCGCCAATATTCCTCCATCTCCCTCCATCACTGCCTTTCCATCAGTGCAATCTTCACTATTCCCTTCACAAACACACCCCTCCCCCTCCCCTACCACCGCCAGCACCCCGCCAACCTACCTCCCTAGAACAATATATTCTCCCTAACCCCCAACCCCAACAATCTACCTCCTTCACTCCAATATCCCTCCCTCCCTCCCTCCCTCCCTCCTTCCTCCCACGCCCACCCTGTTAACAGGCTACACACGATAAAGACTGCCCGACGTTCCTGGCATAATTCTAAAAAAAAAAAAAAAAATAAAAAAATAGTTAAGGTCCGGGAAGGCACCTGCGCTTGCGTGCTTTCTTAAAGCAATGTCTTTTCAGGAGAGAGAGAGAGAGAGAGAGAGAGAGAGAGAGAGAGAGAGAGAGAGAGAGAGAGAGAGAGTTAGTCTTATCATTATAAAAGACTGACTGATTGTTTGATTGAGTTTTATAAACTGGTGTCCAAACAACGAATGTAATCTATGTCGACCACACCAAACGTGTTTGAAAGAGAGAGAGAGAGAGAGAGAGAGAGAGAGAACATATTTACTGCAATAAATGCTTGTCCAACATGGATGCAACATACGCGCACTTTTGACTATCAAGAGGTGGCTTCAGAGAAAAAACAGCGCCTTAGTCGCCTCCATATTTATCCCTGTATCCACACATAAACAAACAAGCTTATGTGTGTTGTAGTGTGTTTTTGTGGAAATAAAAAAAAAACACCATTATGGCATTCAAGAAAAACTATACCTTACATCGCCTACTGATCCCATATATAGCGCAACGACTACAACGACATTATGAGGCGCACTGCAGATGGAAACCAATGTTCCTTGCAGTGTCCCTTCTTAGGCCTGCAGCTGCTTTGCTTGCCATCTTTTGCTTTGTTATCCTACTTCTTTAATTCTACTCTGCGGCGATTTCCAGCTCCATGAGAGTCTTTCATCCTACTGTACAAAATTATAGCCCTATATTTATATTGTGTGTGTAACACACAGTCCACGGCAATATCCTGAAAGTGCTCTTCTTTGTTTGTGTCTGTATGGCCCACAGGTCGTGAATTCTCGTTCAACATCCTAGACAAGAGGAGGCAACGAGTTACACTTGCCGTCGTCCAATCCGGGACTTGCGTCTCTCGCCACTGGTTCTTATACATGGGCGCAGGAACGATTGAAATACATTTATTTTCTGCTGTGTATAACACAGTCTTCATATACAGGAATCACCTTTTAACTGTCATAACATCTCAAATAAGGAAATGCGAAATACGCCTTAAACACGCCGTCGCCCAATCTGGGACCAGCCTATACTACCATTAACCCCACAGACTAAAATACGTAGGTCGAAGATATCCTGGTCCTAGCTTTGAGACAGTATGCAATATCCAAAGGGCCCAGACTTGTCGTCTCGACCACCTCTCACACTGCTGTCATTGATGGTGTGAGTACACTAATAAGTCATAATAAATAGTTCTGCTGAAAGAGGATTAGGTAATCCTGATCATGAATTCCTGTCTGGCAAAGAATGATATAAGCGAAGGGAAAACGAATGTCACTTCACTAATTTACGTTGTATTGTATTTAACAAGGTAGTACCTTCGGCTCTCACCTTATTACCCCCAATGGGGCTAATACTGAATACAGAATTATAATACATTATGATTAGTCACGTACAAAAGATAACAAAATGGATTTTATATAACTGAATTACACTAATAGTTTTGCGGCTAACCATCAAGAATATAATCGACACAAATTTGAAAGTAATCAATTAATCAAGTTACTCCTTAAGAGCCTTTTGCAAAACCCTTGCGGTTTACAAACCCTAGTTTTAGAACCTACAGCATCAAGAATAAGCCCTGAAGAAGTGCTTAAACGGGGTTCACTTTTAATTCACTCATAACAAAACATTTTTACAACAGTACACATGACATGCCTTCACCTAATTTGAGAAGGGGTGGCATTCATGGTGTTGGGCGATTTGATTCTTTTCGACTCAGATGCAGAGATTGTACTTAATCAGGCACTGATGATTAACCACACCAACCAAACAACTTATTTTTTCTTATTTCAAAAGGGTTAGCTCTGATAGTATCACCCACTTGACTGAGATGGAGGGATAATTCTGCACGGGTCTCTCATTTCATTTTTAGTATTAGTAGACGGGTGGCCTGACTGTGAAGAATAAATGAAGCTGCAGTCTCCATTATTGGTCCGGCTGACCTGTAGAGAAGAATAGAACAGAATACAGAATTTAGGCCAAAGGCCAAGCACTGGGACCCATGACGTCATTCAGCGCTGAAAATGAAATTGACAATAAGAAGATTTGAAAAGTGTAAATGGAGGGAACCTCGCAGTTGCACTATGGATCAATTATCAGGAGAGGGTGAAAAGTAAAAGAAAGAAAGATTATGAACGGAGGTACGGTAATAGGGTTGAAAGGGGTTGCAGCTAGTGGCCGAAGGGACGCTGCAAAGAACCTTAAGTAATGCCTACAGTGCACCGCATGAAGTGCACTGACGGCATTACTCGCCTGCGGGGGCGACCTGTAGAGCCTAGCGTTAGCAAGCAACCATCCATCCACCTAAAACAACTGGCATGAATCGATGTCATCATCAGAAAGGACGTAACCCCGCTGGTGTTACCTCTTCTGATATAAGGGATAAAGTCAACAGCTTCACTGCTCTTAATCACCACAAAAGTACACATCACCAGATATTCAAGCTCAAAATTGGTAATCAGTCCAGGTACAGGCCACGCATGAAAAGGACTAACGACAGATATGACATCCATTATTTGAGAAGTGATGGCCTTGATGGTGTTACCCACTTCAATTACAGGCGATGAGGCTGTTATTTTCGCTCACTACTTTGAACAGGCAGCTTAAGCTCGAGCTCCATTCAGGTATTGATCACATACGATACAGAATAAGAGATGCTTAGTCAGTTTTTTTTATTCCCTAAGAAGCTAGATTTTGGTGCTACCACTTGGCAATGAAGATGCTAGTCCTATCCACTGATGTTGTTGGCAACGCCTTGAGCTCTAAAATGGACATGTATTTTGACACAAGCCAAACGCTACACGCCCTGGAAGGAAGTCGGCAAACCAGCCACCGCCCCCACACGGGCGGTGGAAGATAATCATTCGTTAATTGACTCAACACTGCCCAGCAAGAAGACAGCCGTGCATCCAGGCGCCATATGAACACTGCAAGTGTTCCATGTCAGTGATTAAATGTCCCGACTAAATACCACACAGCAGGAAGACATGTCTATCCATGCACCGACTAAGCTCTGTAAGTGCTAAAAAACAGTCATCTTTTTAGGCAGAGACAACACAGTTTTGCTTAACCTCGCCCATCGAACAAGCAGTTTCATCTGCCCCCTCCGACTGTGAGCCATAATTATACTCCTGAAATGTTACCAGTAGGATTAGTCCATTCTATATAACAGACAAGCCATATGGCAAATTTGTTTCATAATTCGTATGCAACATGTTCATATAACGCGTCTGGAGATACTTTCTTTCATATTAGAGTTGTTAAGCGTGTACACCATAGATAAATGGCTGAAATGTTATCATAAAGGCTGATCCACACTTAATGTGATACAGCATATTTTTAGTAACTTGCTTGAAAATGATTTCTGTAATACTGTACAAGAATTATTACACCTTTGCAATGAATAAAACATGTAATTCAGCCAAGAGGTTCCGTTGCCATGCAAAGGGAGATTTTATAAGACATATCTAAGAGTGCAGATAGGGTGCCAACATGTGACACAACAATTATTTCACGTCTTGGGTATAATTTCAAAGTTCTATTCTATTTTTTTAACCTTGTCTAAATACAGTAAGAGTAAAAGGAAATTAGAAAAAAAAGTATAGAAAAAGGAACTTCAAAGTTGCATTCTATTACCTAAACCTTGTCTGAATACAATAAAGGTGAACGGAAATGAGAAAAAAAAGGATTGAAAAAGGCAACCTTGACAAATATTGCACTTCATTCCGTTGTACTATCTGATGATTTTCGCTTCAGGTTGAAATGGGTCTAAAACTAGGTACGTACCATTTGTGGTCTGTCATTAAACTGCAGGAGCATGATATTTGTTAGCTCTCAGGTGTATATCCTCCTTCTTGGTCGAGTCTGGTAAAAGATCTGGGAGTAGAGTCAGAGGTATACATATTGAAAAGACAAACGTTTTCTTGTCTGAAGCTGAAGAGATACATTGTAAAAGAGAAAAAACTGCTGGGGTCCACTGTGGATTTTTTTTTTTTTTTATTCCAGGATTTTGAGATAAGCGAATGAGAAGCAATGTCTGTTCTTTAAACGATTGCCTTTGCCGGTATTGTGGAAGGGATTTGAGGCGGTAAGTCCTGGCACCAAGTACGCTATCTACTGTAACGAAGCTATGGCCAACCTTCTTTTTACATTTTTAAATAAGGACCAGTGGCGAGGGAAGGAACCAAGGGGCTGGACGACTGCAAGTCTAAACGTTGAGTTTACAACCCGTATGCTATCGCTGTTACACAGAGAAATACACAGATACTCATTATTATTATTATTATTATTATTATTATTATTATTATTATTATTATTATTATTATTATTATTATTATTGAACCAAACAAAATCTTCTTTCAGTTTTCTCCTTGAAAAAGGGTCACAGTTAGGACCTGAAAGTGCTCGAGTTTAAAAGTAACATGTAAATATTTACAAGTAAACAAGTTATACGCAGGAATCTTGTGGGTTTCTCTTTCCATTATTATTATTATTATTATTATTATTATTATTATTATTATTATTATTATTATTATTATTATTATTATTATTCACGCATTGCCGACCCGAAAAAACAGAAAACAATCTATCAACGCACACTCAGCTCAACAAACATAGCAATGTAAGTCACAATATCCGAACAGCGGCGCATTGCTTTTCGAAGCAGCACCTGCACAATCTCTCATAGACGCACCAGTACCGACATCGGACTATTAAGGCCCATCTTTATTCTTGGCCAAGCCAGCCCACGCGCCCTCAGCATTGCTACTGAATTATCATTATGCATGACAGTTAATGTCATTGTATTTATGTATGTATTTGCCATAACGGCGATTAATAGCCTCGTTACGAATGATTTAACTGATTATCATTGTCCCTAAACTGGCCACGACTGTCATAATGAAGAGGCACTTGCAATTTTTCAAAAACCTTGTTATTATTACCATCGTCATTACTATTATTGGATTCCTCGGTCTCATGATGAGTCATTGTTGCCCACAACAGATTCACAAGACCTGTTACAAGCTTTTAAGAATTGATTTCTGGATGAGGTTGCTAGCCCTTTGCCCGCGGGGCGTATATGAAGCTATGGTTAACTTTACTACTGCTACTTATTCAAATATATAACAATAATATTAATACGATTATTATTTCATGATTACGGATCTATGCATCAAATACACACCTTTATACTCCCTCACTATTAAAAACTAATTAACATACATAAGGGCGTCGGTGCATACTTAGACACATACACACTATAAACATATGTATACGTTCCACATGTGTTCCATGCCACACATGCATGCATTTTGCACAGGCACAAAAAGGCCGAGTCGGCGGGTGCTCTGAGCCAAGCAGAGCGTAGTCTCCGTTTCACATCTCGAAAACACCTTCAGGTTATTCATAATTAAAATCTGGAGTTGCAGGACGCGTCCCGATCGGTCTAGTGAATCTAATTGATGGTTCACCACGCCGAAATTGGCCCTGATTGGCGTTATAAGCAAAAATACGAGGTGGTTAATTCAAATTGGCCGTCACGCAACATACTAGAACTGATATATTTACTCACAGACACGAATTTTTCTTTCACTTTTTATAGACGAGTTAATAGAAAGATTACAGCCTTGTGACTTCGAGAGATACGTTTTAGAAAACCTAGGAAAGAGAAGGAGAGTTAATTGACTTTTGTGCTCTCT
The DNA here is from genome assembly GCF_040412425.1 of Macrobrachium rosenbergii. Classification (NCBI taxonomy): domain Eukaryota; kingdom Metazoa; phylum Arthropoda; class Malacostraca; order Decapoda; family Palaemonidae; genus Macrobrachium; species Macrobrachium rosenbergii. The sequence continues at coordinate 42,828,360 of NC_089777.1, read as the reverse complement.
CTTTCTCTCTCTCTCCTCACCTCTGTTGGCTAATTTGTAGTCTGGTTAGATGCACCTATGTTTTTCTGCCTGTTAGTTCGTCTACCACTCTGAAAAGTACTTTGAAAGTTATGTATGGATTTGGGCCAAAGGTATGGATAGTATAGGGTTATTTTGTTCCGTTGGCATATATCAGTTACTGAGAGGTTTTAATAAAATTGTCGAATGGTGAGCTGCTAACCAGAGGCTTTGTCACCTCCGCCAAGAAGACAGTTTTTTTTTTGTTTCGTACTGTTCGTTTATGTGTATGTTATTAAGATTACACATATAATTGACTGATGTACGGATTTTTGTGGACATTTTACCCGAAGTACGTTATCGTGTCTAGCTACGAGTGATGAGGTTTTGTGAGAAGTCCACTGTTGGTTATTGAACCTTTTGGAAGGCGGGGTGGGGGCGCAGTGAGAGGTTGTTTGCTTTTTTGGAGTGGGACATGATGTGGGGAATAGTGGTTACGAGACAAACGCTCTCTGTGCTCACTAGTCTAGTGAATTTCAGTATACTACCTTCATGGGGTGTTCGAATATAACACAGTTCTTTGAAACAAATGGACTTGATAACAATAAGAAACTCAAATACCTTTATATTTCATTTTAACTCTTATCACTCTACGTAAGCTGAAATCTGACTAGATTCCCTTTCAAACAAACTGTTACCAAATATCTAATTCACAGTGAGTAAAATCAATCAGAAAATCAAAGAAAAGGTCACAAAAAGACACTCTTCTATTTATTCTAATCAAAATTTTTAAAATATCTCTAATATTAAACGAAAACGCAAATAATCTCGTTCAGTACAAAATATCCACATTTCCACAATATTTACCTCTCTCTCTCTCTCTCTCTCTCTCTCTCTCTCTTACAATAAAAATTAAAGTTTTCACTCTGCTTGTTTCTCCACTCTCTGTCTCTCTATTCATCTGTCTATCTCCCTCCCGTAATGCAATATACCACGTACTCTGCATCTCTGTCTCTTTCTCCCTCACTCTTTTTCTTGTACCAGTGTAGGCTATTCCCTCTCTCTCACTCTCTCCTCTATGAACCGAGGATATTGAGTGCGTCTCTCTCTCTCTCTCTCTCTCTCTCTCTCTCTCTCTCTCTCTCTC
>NC_089777.1:42797216-42824716 GCF_040412425.1 Macrobrachium rosenbergii | reverse complement strand
CACACGGATGAACAGAGCGAAAAAAAAACCATTCATTTTGTTCTGAACTCTCGAAACGTTTCCGCGGTATCGAAGCCTAACCTAATCAGCCATGCCCAATATCGAAAGTAAATGTCGTCGGTTTCCCATGGACTCAGCTGTGTACCCAGTGCGCACCTGCATCGTTGTCTGCTAAATTGGGCATGTCAGTCATGCGTGCCCGCCGTCATAGAACCGCCATTATCGCTGCGGAGGCCATATTAGGATGACCAATTGCTTTGCTCACAGCATTCGCGATAGTTGGTTTTGCTATCTAGATGTTATGATTATGTTGGTTTGTAATCTAACTATTATTTGCGTCAGTGTCTTACTAACTCATCTCTTCGTTGTCTCTTGCCCTTGAGTTACTTAGTGATTTGTTGATCGTTGCATTTTCGAGACTGATATTATCATCATTAACGTGTTCTGACTTTAAATGTCGGGTTTTCCATGCACAAAGTTAGACGTGTTGATGATGAGTTCTCCTCACTCGCCTTTATCTGGACTACTTTTTACCTTTTTCAGATTTTATAATTTTATCACTTGTTGACAACTGTATTCCATTAATAAAATCAGCATTATCATGAATGGTCTTGCGTCATTTTAACCTCTACAGTCTACAAGATCAGATGTGCTCATAAATTCTCTTATTTCTGTTCTATCATGTGGACTTGGAACCCATATTCTCATCTAGAACTACAATCTACGATTTGCTGACATTCCCGTTTTCTTGTCTCCGACTGCCTTTATACTTAAGACACCTCTGAATGACTTCCAAAAAACCCAACGGGGTTTCAGATTCCAAGTAATGATGCTAAATTCTCTGAATGGCGTTAAATCTACCGAATAATATTTAATTCCCTTGGATGGTATGGAATTCCAGTAAATGGCACTGGATTCCGTAGAAATGTTTTCCGTTTCGAGAAAGACCCCAACAACCTGTAAACGCCATCAATTCCTGTGTTTCCTCCGTCTGTAGTCAAGCAACAATTCGACGACATTGCCCATCCATTCTGTTAACACTGCGAATACCCTCCTACTTTACCTGGGTTTGGAAGTGCCGTAAGTTCACAAACCCTCACGGCAGAGTTTCTATGAACTTGTGCACTGACTCAAAAGAAGTGAAAAGAAGGTCGGGGGACACGAATTAGGCAATCGACCTTCAAGAAATTCTCTCGCCCGTAATCGACGATTCGTATTCATGACCCTGAGGGAGGCTTTTTGCATTCACTACGGAGATAATGTATGTGTGTTATTTCGTTCGTGTGGTCTAACATTGTCGATATTTGCACAACTACCGCTATATTACTTAAAAGATATTAAATACCGACGAGGAAATTTTCAACAAAGTTTATGATGGTGCTAGTGACAAATGATCGACAACAGTAACTTTGTCGTTAATTAGCTGCACTTTCAATCATTTATCTTCATGGTTCGTCCAGTAATTGGATGGGTAACCACAGATGAATGCTAGTCGCTATAAAATCCCGTAATCATCTCAGAAACCTACGTCAGACCTCAGGTATCTTGTGGGGTATGTAATGGTTGGTTAACTAAGAGGCATGGAAAATAAAAGAGTGATTTTATACATATACACACACACACACACACACACACACACATATATATATATATATATATATATATATATATATATATATATATATATATATATATATATATATATATATATATAAACACACACACACACACCAAGCATGCAAATCCTTGTTTATACTAGGTCCACTGTCTACACATGTACTTTATCTATCATTTTTATCTAAGCAGGCACAGTTAGCCAGAATGCAAGTTTTTCCTTCTTTCCCAGGCAAGGCTGTGACGAAAACCGCGAGAATCCATTCTTTCCTTTTGACAGAATCCAGCCCATTGGGTCCCGTTGGCGCCATCCTGTGCAGATATATAATTCAAGTTTCCTTACGGGTGAAAGTAAAACCTGATGACTTAAACCAACTGTTTTTCGCCCATCACTATACTTTATGAACGAACTTTCTTTCGTTAGTGTGACCTCTTTAAGTGTCACCGACAAATCCGTCGATTTATTTACGACCCCAAATCAATCAAATATTCGTTCATTCCAAAAAATGTTGAAGTGTGGCAACAGTGACGTCATACCCCGGGGCGACTGGGCAGAGAATGCTGGAGTGGATGCTGCCGGACCCTCTCTGGAGGAGTCCAGGGTCCAAAGGTGACTTAGTAGCATCACGGCTTCCAGAGAGGGTGGTAGCGTTACAAGGTCCCGCCGGAGCCCGTTACAGTGACGAGGGCAGTGCATGCGTTACGCAATAATCGGCAACAGATGTGGCTTTTGGAAGCTGTTAATTGCTCGCAAATTTGAGATACGCTTTTTATGACTTTACAATACCTTCCGAAAAGGGACAGGGGTTACCCTGAAGTGAAAATAACTTTGATATCAAAGCTGATAATACAGTTGTTATATTTTCATAAATGAGGCCAATGACAAAGTGAATTTCTCCAGCTGTTTTTCAGTGATAAGAATCACAATGGTGGACGGTTAATCGCGAAGGCACTCATAACGGAAAGTGTGTAAAAGTCGAAAATAAATATATGGAAATGGATATCAACTGGTAATTTCAGCGAGCAATCAGTAGTTATCCTGGAGGCCTTCCAGATGGGACTCTTCAAATGGGACATATCTAACAAGCGGTAAACCATGTCTGACCCAAAAAACACAATGGATAACGCAGTGGCCAATCTGTGCGACCAAAATGGCGAGAAATACGCGTTGCGACCAAGATCGAACATCAAGCGTCAGAAACAGGAGCAATACCAGCCTGATTTCATTCCCAAGAGACCCCGACGATTAAAACCCAAGTCAACGCCGTTATCGAAATATCGGAGAAAGACAGCAAATGCCAGAGAAAGACACAGAATGAAAGTCATCAATACTGCATTCGAGTCCCTGAGGAAAGTCCTCCCAGCTGGCATGGACCTCTGCGCCACTTCCTCGACAATGACAAAGATCACAACGCTTCGCCTCGCCGTTAGCTACATCAGAAGTCTCTCGAACATGTTGGAGAGCGACGCCAGTGGAACAGATGTGAGCAAAAAGCCTCCCGACGGGGTCCAATTGCAGGCGGAGCAGCAGGAGAGAGGGCCCTCTTCGGTTGACACTTCCTCGACTTACACTCTCCCCCAGACTGTAGCTCAAGTGACGAACAAGAACATTCTTCGATGTCCCAGACCACCGACAGTCCAGTATGGCCAGCCTTCAGGTTATTACTTCAGCTCTAGCCACTCACACATGTCCAATGTTTCTGCCAAGAGCTATGCTTTCTCACCCTCTTCCTCCTCCTCGGTTCGAGGATCACTGAGCAGCACGAGCGACCTTGAGGAACTTCTCTCGGACGATTCAGAGTTTCTGGAGGACAACTTCGACGTGTTCCATGACATCCCAAACATGGCCTCGAATGACCCATTTGAGGTCCTCCTGGAGGCCGAGAAAAGTTGCCAAGGATTCGCAAACACTTGAAAATATTGAAATACGAACAAACTTTCTTTGTCAATCACCTTTCAAAGAGTCTTTCATATCAGAAAAAAAAAATCACAGGAATTACTGATCTTGTTTCTTCTTATCAGTTCAGTGAGAAACCCAAGAATTCATGTTATGTGAAAGTGCAAGAAGTGAAGTTTAAATCGTCTCAAGTTCCAAGTTTTGTCATTTAGGGAAATGATTTTATTCCAATTTTCTATTCGAATTGCCTTCACTGGAGCAATGGTGCTCCCATAAGTCATGCTGAGTCAAGTACAAAATAATTACCTTCATGTATCTGAAAGATAAATACGATGCTTGTATATAGTCTTCCCAGTGATGGTCATATTGATGAACATCACCATGCTGACAAGAAGGTGCTCCACATATTATTATAAGGAAAATATATATATATATATATCTATACCTATAAAACAAAACGTTTAAGGTTTTATTGCGAATATAGTAATATATTGTTGCTATGATATTGAAAGAATATGTATATTTATTACATTTTCTACAGGAAAGATTTTGTATATTTATTTTTGGCATTTTGCAAATGTATACATTTATTTATTTCAATAACTTCAAGGCGTTCTTATCTCTTTAACAGTAATGGCTGGAAAATCTATCCATGTGTCTACTGACGCAGTTCTACAGATATATTCGTATGTTTATTAGAATATCAGCGCACGTGAAGTTTGAAGTATTTGTTACGATACACAAGATATGATTTCATTTTCGATTTTTGTTAGAGCTAGTCAGGCAAATTACTTTTATTTGTCAAGTTTCGCGAATGGAAATTTTAGTCCTCGAGGCTGAGATTGAACTCGACCGTTACCTTTTAAGAAGATTTGTCGTGTACATAGAGATTATCTGCCGACTTAGTTTGTATCGCAGTTGTAGGTCTCTCCGGGAATTTACTCTATAAACTAGGAAACTTAACCTCTTACGTTCTAAGATTTTTGGACGCAAGCATTTACTCACTGATACGTATAATAGCTTGAAAATGACTTTCCTGTTACGTTCCTTCTCGCTTTTAACTAGAAATAGACTTACAATTTCCATAGCAGCTAAAGACATTTGAAAAAGAAGTAACTTCTACAGCAATTTTCTCCTCTTTTCTACATAAAACTGTTCGCTCTGATGGCAGTGACTTCTTTTGTTTGTCCCGTCACCTAGGGAACAGAAGATTTCATATCCGGAATTCACTTTCTGGTTTTGTGTTCCCTGATTCTTAAGCCCTTTCCATAAGTGAGAAGCTTCTGCTGTTGTTTTCCCTGACTTATAACCTTCCCTTGTTTGGGAGACTTTCTCAGTCCTGTTGCTTTTGCCTTCCTGAACTCTCATAAGCTCTCATCCCCTGAGAGGCTGAAAGTCTATCGGTCCCGACGCTGATCCAAGTCCCACCCTTCTCCCTCTCTTCTCTTTCTTGTTTTGTCCGGGCTTAGGTTCGATTGAGGGTGTCTGGTTACCCGTGACTAGGCTTTTTGATGAAAGTGAACCAACAATAAGTGAAACACAAGAGAAACTACCAAATTATGAACGGTTCTTTCTGTATCGGTCCTCGAGAAAGTGGCCGACTGGCACAAAAAATGGTTTCTTTTAGCAATTTCGTGAGTAAAATTTCCGACCTCAGTTGCACTCAGCAGTTTCATGAGCTAAACGGTCTAAACAATGCTTCACGCAGCCGTTTCATGAGTAATACGGCCTAAACTATTACAAGTAACTATTTCATGATTGAAATGGCATAGGGAATAACCAAGATATCATAAGGTTTCACTTAAAAGTTCTATTCAAAGAGGACAATATAAGCTGTTGTAAGCGGCCGAATACCGGATGTATAAATTATAGCTATCTATCTGTCAGAGGTCGGCAGTTCTTGTCGATTTATATTTTAAAGTTAACCAGCTGTCTATGTTCTCTATAGGGTATCTCTTGAAGCCAAGGCATTACTATCGGGGATTCATACCATTTGTTGACATCAAAGTAAGATTACCAATCGCACATGCAATTTCATAAAACAACTCTCTCATTATCCACTCACAATGTGGACTCCCGGGTTTTCTTGTGACCCCTCTCCACACTCTATGCCCCTAACCCCACGCCACTGGTTTACGCTCTTTTGAAAAAGCCAACATCCAGGGCATGTGTCCACGCCGGGAGGTCGTCTTTATCCATCCTTTGATGGGTCTAAAAACCGGTCTATTTTCCACAGTGCCTTCCATTAGCAACTGTGTTTTACTGTTGTCCTCTGTATATACTGCATGTCCATCTCACATCTCAAGTGTTCTCCGCACTTCCAAAGTTCCAAGGCTATTCAGGTACGAGCGAAGGGTAATAACTTTCGGGGATTGTTTTCATTTCTTTTAGACAAATCTAAGTAAGAGATATGTCAAGGAAAGCTGTTGTACAATTTCGATATTATTGATACTTTCCCTATACGAGAAATTACTGCCAGAGATATATATAAAGATATTCGTAGGGATATACTTTGCAATGGGAGAAATCGTCTATCGCCCACCTTCAGTTATTACTTTTATGATCGTATCTAGTGTGCGCTCGTTCAGACGAACAAGCCCAGATGGTCAGAAACGAGCTGAGCAAATTCAAGAAATCGTTTAGTGTCTGTCACCTCCATCTCACTGTAATTATAAACTAATCCTGTTTATTCCATTTTTTTTTTATTCCGACAACTTTTTCTTTCTGCTTCTGTGCTCACACATTCACAAATCTCACCCTCTTTCAATAGAAGTTTCTGTCTCTTATTTACTTTGGCCTCTTTGTCGGACACCACGAGCAAAAGATACCAGGTATAAGCCTGTCTACTGATCCGTGAAGTGAAGTTTGCCCGCACCATCGGACTCCACATGCAAAAAAATATCGTGGCAATTTATCCTATACAAGTTCGTCTGTTTATTCAAGATGAGTTTCCAATTCCATCGGACTCCACACTATAACAGCATCGGAATAATATATTCTGTATCAGTTTATTATTCTGTGATATGAAGCTGACGTTCCATCGAACTGAGCAAGGTAAACATCGGGATAATCTATTTTAGGAAAGTTCATCTGTTATACTTTGGGGTAAAATTTCTCAAACTGAAACCTTCGAAAACTAACACGAAGCAATTACTGTAGAGGACTGGTAAATCAGGATATCAAAGGTCCGCCGAAAATTTACAGCAGGTATTGGAATATTACATAGTAGAACAAATAAAAGTCATATAAATAATTAATGACATTTTTGCAAACATCACATACTACAACTAATACAAAGCCCTCAAAATAAAACATGAGATTAGTGATCGGCGTTCAAATAGTGCGGAAAATGAACCACTGTTTAATGACATTAATATGTACACTAAAGAAATGTGAGGACCGTTATTATCTAAATAACAGGAAAAAATGACAGATAATCAAATAATATAGAAAGACATTGATGGTTATCAAAACTTACAGAAATGTATGACATTCTTCGTATTTTACAGAAAATGAAGGCTTATTCATTGTCTCTGGACCTTAATTCTATTTCTTTTTTTTCTGAACAGCAAACTTGCTCTTCCAGTGAGCTAAGGCTTAATTTTTGCACAAAGGGAACAATTCACCCGCTCAGCTCTCCGCAGTAAGATACTTTGTTACAGTGAACTATCAAAAGACAGAGAGAGCGAGAAAGATTCTATTTGCCACTCTCATAAACCTAAGCCCTCCGAGCGAAAGGATTAACCGTACATATCAGGATTCCGTAGAGGAGTACTCCTGTAAGACCAGTCTCACAGAGAAGGTACCTTTCCTGTTCATTTTTAGCATCATGCAACCGAACTTCGCACAAGCAGCCAATGCTTTTTCAACCCTGATTCGCAATGAAAGCCTTTAGGTACAACCGCAATTGAGGTTTGTCACCAATATATGGAAATTATTCAGTATTAGGTGTAAAGTCTGGCTGTAAGAAGAAAGGACTCCAGAAAATAGGCTGGAACAGAGCCTTCCAGTGTTGTACAGCTGAGAAAATGACAATTTCAACAGCAAAAGTTTTAGAGCTTTTGGATACTCACGTATTTATCAGTTCAAAAATTCACTGCTAACAGTCCACTGATATTCCGTTTTTCAATAAATTGCTCTCTATCGTCCGGATGTTGCTATTCTTTTGGCTATAGATATAATTTTCAAAGACTTCTGGTAGCTACATTAACATAGATATCATCATTCTCTATGATTAATGCTACCCACACGTCATGAACATCATTTTCTGTGACTTGCAAGTACAAATCATATAAAGACTAGCCATCTTTATATGATGTGTACTGTTTTTATTGCCAGAAGCACTGCTTTCTGTGACATGCGTGCATTAGGTTGCCATATGCACCGTTTTAAGCGACTCGACTTGCACGTCTATAGTTGCTACATGCACTGTCTTCTGTGACTTGCATTATTGTTGTTGCCGAATGTACTGTTTTCTTGTGACTTGCACTATTGTAGTTGCCAAATGCACTGTTTTCTTGTGACTTGCACTATTGTAGTTGCCAAATGCACTGTTTTCTTGTGACTTTCACAACTCCAGGTGCCACATACACCGATTTCAATAAAGTGCACCAGGACGTTCCTCATCCAGATGTTCGAACACATTGTTTTCTGACTTGCACTACTCTGAGTTTCGTTATGCACCCTTTTCTGACTTGCCTTATCTAAGTTGCCATATGTACCTAGTTATCACAAGTAGCATTAGCCAGTTCATTTACTCTACCAGCAGCTAAAGCCGATAACTGTATACAGTTGTTTAAATCCTGTAGACCTGTTGTTAAGTCCTGTAGTTTTAGGCACGTCATTCTGTCTGTCTTCTGAATAAATATATTTTATTGTGTGTGATGCTCGTGAAAGATTTATGTAAATTTTTATGTGAATTTTATTGTGAACTAGTTTTCATTAATAAAAAATCCTTGTCATGAAATTGTCGTTTTATTTCATTCTCTTACTTTATGTGATTTCTCTAGAGTAAATTATATATCATCAGTGATTCATAAAGATTTTGGATATGAACTAACAGTAATTAATTTGAATTTCTGGAAAGTAATTCCTATGAATTCATCAACGAAAATTAATCAGGATTAAATAAAGGTATTTAAATAAAGTTCACAAAGAAAATTGATCTGCACACATGAAAGGTCATTACTTTGAATTTATAAAAAGTAATTAATATGAATTCATGAGAGTAAAACTGCTTGAATTTGCAAGATGTAACTGACTTGAAAACATGAAAAGTGATTTACTTGAATTCAGGAGAATTAACTAGCTTGAACCGAAGGTAACTATTTTAATTTTTTAAGGTAATTCTGTCGAATTTGATAGATATAACTGACAAGATTAATATAAGGTTACTGATCTGAACTCAGGAATTGTACTTGATCTGAACTCGTAAAAGGTAAGTCAGTCAAGTAAACACAAATGCTGCCAGGTTAGAATATGATTTATATAACTCTTTTTCAGAATTTGATTTGGACGAATGCATATTCATCGGAATGCGTTTGATGGAGAGAGAGAGAGAGAGAGAGAGAGAGAGAGAGAGAGAGAGAGAGAGAGAACGACTAGGGAAGAGTAAGAGAAACACGACAAAGAAACAACGTACAACGTATAGATCAATAAGAGAGAGAGAGAGAGAGAGAGAGAGAGAGAGAGAGAGAGAGAGAGAGAGAGAGAGAGAGAGAGAGAGAGAGAGAGCTTAAATGTTCCTAATTTGCCCATTTTCATGCGGTCTTTCCTACTTCTGGCACCAGCTAAAGCGCAATAACCTCACATAAATTGTCATTTCTTCAGGCCATTCGCCTCTTACATCACCTAATCTGCCCTTAAAAAAAAAAAGACTGGGTTATCATCATATAAATGAGAATCATTCCATTTACAGATAATTCACAACTATTTAAGCAAAGGAAATCCCAGATGGCTCACACCCAGTTACCGAAATTTCCAGATGGTTCACGGGAAAGGAAGGATAAGAAATTACTGGTGGTTTTTAGCATGGGAAATCTCAGATGGCTCTTAAATAAAGAATCATGAGAAGTTATAAATCAGGGGTTCTCAATCTGGGGTACGCGTACCCCCAGGGGTACGTGAGAGAAATTATGGGGGTACGTGACAGGTTTCTCAAAATACTTCGGTTTTGAATAACTGCAAAGGTGTTTGTAGAAAGTGGCCTACATGTGCTTTGCTTTGTCAATTACTCAACTGAAAAAGATTCTTTCGATAGTTTTCATTGCCCAGATTGTGGTTAAGAATGGCAAGTTTTTATTCTGCTTTAACAAAGAGATGTGTACGGAACCTCCTGATGTTTCCCCCTACATACCGCTGTGAAGCAGGGATTCTCAGCACTGTGCTTGATTAAAAACAAGTTAGGTTCACGTCTTGTAGTCAAAGACGACATAAGAGTGGCTCTTTCAAAGACTGTGCCGAGGATTGACCTATTGGTGGCAAAGAAACAGGCCCAACCATCTCACTGAATTAGTATATACCTGTATTTTAATGCAGTCAAACACACTAACTTCCCTAAGAGTAAGTAACTAGTTACTAATAACTAGTTGCGAGGCTTAACAATTAGCATTAGTTTGCAGTCAGTGGAACACAATGCCTTCTTAATAATGTTTTGTTATTTTTTTCATGCTAGTGACGCTAGTCACCCACACAGTAATTTCCCCATAAGGTAGCTAGTTATAAACTGTATATGGCACCACTACCTCACAGTCACAGTTATTGGAGAAAATGTGTCTGATTCACTTCTATTTTATTATCTTTATGTGCTATTCACACACAGTGATTTACCTATCACTGTTACTAGTTAGAAGTTGCAACTAGCTGCAAGCAGCACTAGTTCACTGACACAATGATCGAAAACTGTCTGATATAGTTCTGTTTTAGTAAATGTATTTCATGCTAGCAGCCAGTCACAAAGTGTTTCCCTGTGAAGTACTAGTTCCTATCAACACTACCTCATTAATTGAAAATTTTGTCTGCTCCACATATATATAACACAATTTAAACTTAATAAATTAAGTAAAAAAAACTACGCATTTCTTTTTTTTTTATCCTTCCTGATGTTGCATTGTGGGTAAGGGGTACGTGATCAGTACTGAAAGACTTCAAGGGGTACATAAGATTAAAAAGGTTGAGAACCCCTGTTCTAAATGGTTCATGGACAGCCACTTCCAGAAGGTTCATTGAAAGCAAAGTCAGAAAATCCCCGATGGTCTAAAGACCAACATGCACTGGATATCTCAGATGGTTCATCAATCAACAATCGTGCGAAATACAAGATGGTTCTCAACCCAGCAAACATCAAAATTCAAAGATGGTTCCCAGGTAATTATACACTGGAAATCCCAACAGAATTAAAAGCTTAGATGGTTCAGGTCAAAAATCCTAGACGGGTCACTTCCAAAAAAGCACCAGTAATCCCAAGTAAATATAGGAAGTCCAGATAGGCTCACAGGCAGGCTACAAGCTCAAAATCCAGATAATTCAGAAATAAGTGCAGTATATCCAAAATAGTTCCCACAAGCAATAAACAATGAAAACTCCAGATGGTTCACAGACAAATTTCAGATGATTCGCACAAAATAAACTGAAAATCCTAGATAATTCACAGAACAGTAACTATGAGAAATCCTAGATGGTTCAAAGATCAACACCATAAGAAATCCAAGATGGGTCACAGACCAGCAAATTTGATAATCCCAGGCGGTACACCGACAACAATCGGAAGAAATCCAAGTTGGTTCACACACCAATAACTACAAGAAATCCAAGATGGTTCACATACCAACGAGCGTGAGAAATACCACATCGCCATCGTTCACTGACTGACAGTATAAAAAATCGGAGATGGTCCAAACCCCAACAAGCACAAGAAATCCAAGATGATTCACAGTACACCAATCGTACTAAATCAGACAGTTAAAAAAAAAAAAATAAAACTATCAAGTATATAAAATCGCAGTTGGTTCTCATTTGATCTCGGGAAATCACAGACGGTTCACAGAGTAAGAGTCATGGGTAATCTCAAATGGTTTACGGGTAATCAAGAACTATGAAGTCCAGATAGCTAAAAAAAAAAAAAAAAGCGGAAACTCCCCATAAAATACAAAAAAAAAAAAAAAAATCCTATGTGATCAACATGCAAATAAGCACGGGAAATGTCAAATGGTTTACCGGCCCACATCCTACAGAAAACCCCGGATGGTTATCATTCATAAACCAACAACAAGAAGAATCCTAGAAGGCTCATAGACCAACAAGCCTGGACAATCCCAGCATCTCCAGCAAAAACAAGTACTTGAAAACGCAGTTGGATCAACACACTAACAAGCTTGGAAAATCATAATAGGCTCACGTATAAAGCACTGGAATTCCCAAACGGTTCAGAGACCAACACTTAAAAAATCCAAGAAAGTTCACAGACTTACAAAGCACGAGGAATACCAGATGGCTCACACACCAAAAAACACGAAAATCCAGGACGACTCCAGGAAAAACAAGTCCTGGAAATCTCAGGTGGCTCACATACTACTAGAGTAGGGAAAATCTTAGTAGGTTCCTATATAATAACGGGCAATCCCAGATGGTTTGCGGGTCAACAGACATGGTGAACCCCGGATGGTTCGCAAAGAGCAATAAACTCCAGAAATCCCGGGTGGTTCGGATGGTTAACCAACAAAATTCTAAATGGATTATAAAAAATAAGCGGATTCCCAGACGGACCATACGCAAAAACAGTCTTATCATATTGTCTTTCATCAAAATGTCGCTATCATTTTAAATTTTTTTATTCATAGTTCCCATACTTTTTCTCTAATTGAACATAATTCATCTCCTAAAGGGAAGGGTTTTCATAATTTATTTTAATATCTTCCACCGCCTATCTTTTTCACTGAAGCGGGATATGATTCTTAATTTGTACTTACCACTGACTCTCTTTCCGAGTTCCAAATAAAAATTTTTTTCTCCTAAATATTAGTGTATTCATTTCTACTTACAGCACCCCCTAATGACGACTTTTTTTTTTTTATTTGAAGAGAATCATTCTTTTCTCAGTGTATAATTCAGGATAGAATACACAGCGCAGCCATCATCCATATTGTAATTAGCAAAAAAGGTCGCCAAGATCTTCATGATTTGTTGAGAAGGTTATTGAAATGTTAAGCCGTCCATCTCCAGGAGATATTCGTTCTTGTTTTCTCTTTCGTTCTTTATAGATGTCAGTCACACTTGGTGTGTGTGTGTGTGTACGTGCGTGTAGATACCTCCAGAAATAAATGAATAAGAGAAAGTGCAATAAAACTTGATATTTGCTTCAGCTTTTTGTAGATGTCACTCACACCTGCTGCATTCAGTGACCTACTGGAAAAGAAAAATAGGATCTTTGTCGACTACGAAAGACTTGAATTTTTAGTATTTTGTACAGAAATAACTTTTGCATTAACGTTTGTTTTTAAACAAAGATCTTTATGAAGTAAATATAAAAAACTATCAGAAAAAAAAGATGAATCAGAAATGATAAACCAAAGAACAGAGATGAAGACAATCATTTACATAAAGCATCAGTAGATGTTAAACAGAAGGGAGGCCCCCAATCTTGCCCTTCTAAAAATGAGAAACAAAATCTTGTTCTGTTTCATATGTAAAATGAATGGAAGGTTGTTCAGCTGTAAAAGAAATATATTTACATTTTCGGTTAAAGGCCATATGCAAAAGATGCCATCTACCAATCAATTGCAAATGACCTTTAACCGAAAATGTAAATATATTTCTTTTGCAATAGAACAATTTGGTACCTTCCATTAATTTCACGTAGGAAGAAGAATAAGGTTTTCGTCTCCTGTTTTTAGATGTAAATGTTCATTGTACTCCAACTGGCTTTAAATTTTGTTTATAGAAACCCTACAAATTAGAGTTCATTTATCCATCATTTTTCAAATCACAGCAATAAAGTCAAGAAAGCTACTTTTCTCCTTCGTTTTTTATAGCTTTACCTACAGAATCTGCAGCTGGAATTTCTTCAGGAAGAGTTTGCAAATATTTCTAGCGTTTCTGAGAAATTAAAGTCTCTGAGAAATTCAAGCACATTCGACAAAATGTTTAGAAGGTCCTCCAAGCATCTTGTTGAATGTTTTTTGCGGAAAGCACAAAAAAAAAAACTTTTATTAAGTCTCTGTAAGAGAGGCTTTTAACGTTCAAAATGTATTTTTTATTTTTTAAGAATTCTATTGCAAATTTTGTTTTTAAATTTTCAAATACGTTGAAAAACATAACGATAAGGATTCTTCTACAGTTTCTCAGGGCTGCATTAAGAAGATTTTTGCATGAACTGTAAATGTTTTTAAACCGGACAATTTGGCAAGGGACTTCAAACAAGTATTGTACAGCACAGATTTAACGTGAGAACGCATTATTTTTATAATTTTAATTATTTTAATCACACGTTTGACTGAGATGGGGCTAAGGTCATCATATGTTGTAAAAATATAACTCGAAGAAATGTAATTGATTTGCTTTAATAAAATAAAAAAGGTAAACCAGGGAATGCCAGAGATTTTAAGGATTGTTTCTGCTTAATCACCTTTTGAGTTGTGTCTCTAAGGATTGTACTGACTTTAACGCCTTGATTGCTTGATTTTAAATATTGTTGTTACTAATTTTTTCCTGGTTTCATGTTTACTTTGTTAAGTCCTTTTCAGAGTTTTTACCAATGTACCTTGAAAATCTGTTCATAAACCACTAAGGCGCTTGGTACATCGTTCTTTTGTTTTCCCTGTGGCCTCAACTATAAGTATTGGCACATGCTATTAAGTGAGACAGGAGAACGCACGCACACACACACACACATATATATATATATACATATATATATGTGTGTGTGTATATATATATATATATATATATATATATATATATATATATATATATATATATATATATATATATATATATATATATATATATATATATATATATATATAATTACAGTAACCACAATGCCCCTTTAAATTTTCGATTTCTTTATACTTTGGATATGCTTATCAATACAAAGCTTAAGATCCAAAGATTCAAACCCGCATCCGGAATATCAGAATAAGGTAGCGTTATCCACCTGACCACGAGGAAGGGTACAATAGTATATTCCCGCTCATGCGTACACATATCGGTCAAATTCAGATATTTTCATATAGTTGGAATAGACCCAAACCACGGGAAGATGGGTCTGTTCCAGCCATATATAAATTTATCTGAATTTGACCGATATGTGTACGTATATCCATATCCTCATAGTCATATGGATAACGTTACCTTTTTCTGATATTCTATGCGGGTTCGAATCTTGCTTTTTATAGAACTCTTTATTTGTGTTCTTTATTTTGATTTACTTTTAGGACATCTAATGAAAATGTTACAAATGCCTCACAGTAGTTACAAGAAACAGAAAAGTTATTATATTTATAACTGTGATAAAATCAGTGTAACCTGTTTAGGTCATTTGTCCATCCTTTACGAGAATACTCTTCTCCGGTGTGATGTCTGCTTCCACGAGAGAATTATTACTTTAGACAGAGTGGGTCGTGGCGGTATATTTGCTTCCTAATGTTAGCAGTTATGACTTGGACCATCGACAGATGGCTTCTTGTTTGCCACTTTTTCATAAATTGTATTTTAACAGAGATCTTTCCCACTCATTATTGATGCCTGATCCTCTTTTCAGACCGAGAGCAACCAGATTTGCCGAACAGAAGCACCAATATGGAGTAATGTGCTTCTTTGTCGAACTTCTTAGCTCCAGATGTACTTTTTGAGGGACGCTGGACTGAAAAATGTTAGCAATTAGAACCTCAAAAGTTCAAGTGAAGATGCAACGCATTACTACCGTAAAATAATTCTCCTTCTATTTTAACAATTTACTTATATCTTTATCTATTTATTCATAAGTTTGTCAATTTATTTTTTCTTTTCTAATGACTGATATCTTCTCACTGTATTTCTGAGCACTCAGTTAAATCTTTCAAATGAACACCATATTCTTTGCAAACTAGAATTTCAAATCAACAACCCAGTTATGACTTGTTCCATTGACAGACTTGTTCATCATCTGCATACAATTGTATTTTATTAGAAATCTTTATTCTTTCATAATTGTTGCCTGATCCTAAATGAATCACGGACAAAACCAGATTATAATCAACAGAAGCACCAATATGGATAATATATATATATTGTCGAATATATAGCTCCAGATGTTATTTATTCCTAATCACCGCTGGACTGCCTTTAATACAATTCACTCTCCTCGGAAATAATATAATTAGAACCTCAAAATTTTTAGTTGAAGATGCAACGTGGGGTCGCTGGTTACACGGGACAGTGGTTATTATCAAAATAATTCTCCTTCTATTTTAACAATTTACTTATATCTTTATCTATTTATTCATAAATTTGTCAATTATTTTTTCTTTTCTAATGACTGATATCTTCTCACTGTATTTATGAGCATCAGTTAAATCTTTCAAATGAACATATATATATTTGCAACCTAGAATTTCAAATCAACAATATATATATATATATATCCATACCAACGGGTTCATCATCTATATATATAATAATATATATAGTGTCTCGTATTTTTCATACACACACACACACACACACACCACGTGGTAATGTATGATCAATGAATCACGGACAAAAGTGATTATAATCATGTGTGTGTGTATGTATGTATATATATATATATGTGTGTGTGTGTGTGTATATAAATATATATATATATTTATATTATATATATATATATATATATATATATATATATATATATATATATATATATATATATATATATATATATATATATATATATGTGTGTGTGTGCAAATGTGTGTGCACATACACACACACACACACATATATGTATATACATACATATATACATATATATATATATATATATATATATATATATATATATATATATATATATATATAACACAAAATGGAAAACTAAAAAACTTGCAAGCAGACAAGTAAAAGGAAAAACAAATAATTCTTCTGTTACTTCTTCGATCTTGATACAAGATCATTAATTCTCAGACATGATTAAAACAGAATGTGAAGCCGTACGATCTGTCACTAACTTGCTTAGAGTTGTAAACGATATATAAAGTAGCCAGACTTTCTCTACATCACTCTCTAAATCTTTTCTACCTTTTACTTTCTCTCTATCTCCAGTATCAAAGTATAGAGCAAATATATAGGATCATCTCTCTCTTATGGGCATGCTTTCGTAATTTTTTCTGCCTTACATGAGTGTGTACGTAAGTAAATATTTCTTGTTAATCTACCTTTATATATTTGCTTTCCCTTCTCTCCGTTTCATCATTGTTTTCCATGTATGTGGACATTCTATTCTGACGCAGTTAATCTGCAGCTCAAGATTTTTCAGTACCCATGTTCAAAAATGACAACTAACCTCAACAGCAAACGCTTTGTGGCTAAGGGAGGGGAGTGTACTGTAGATAAACTCCCCGGGATTTAAACATATATTTTCAGTGACTTACGCGATCATGATCATGATCATTATCATTACCGTTCGAATCATCATCGCAGTTACCCTTGTAAACATTAATATTATAATAATTATTACCATTATCATTAGGCACAATAGCCTACTGGTTACAGTACTGGGCATTAATATTTTTATTAATCTATCAAGGATATCTTGTGGAACAGTAAACCTCTCTCCTCTGTTGGTGACTCAGGCGTCATTGTGACCCATTGCTCCTCAGAACAAGATACCAAAATATGTTGCAGGACTTTTTCAAAACTGACTTCTGGATGAGGTTGGTACCACCATACCAGTGCCCCCAGTATAATGTATGTGTGCGTAGATGCAGCCCACCATTTTCGACTATGTAGCAAGGTCCTGAATCCATGCTTACATTCACAGCGGCACAGAGACAAAAATGAACACGGCAACAGCATTCAGTTCTCCGGGAGCTGATTCCTAGTCTTCAAGCTGGTGTACCGAGTATCATGAACATTTTATCCTCTGCGTGATTGTTTGCTTATTAATTGCGATATTTTCAGTATCCTATTCTTCCATTTCCTCCTTATTCAGCTTCTGTGTTTTTTATAACAGGCGTCTTTTGCTTTATTTTCAGTTATAATAATAATGATAATATAATAATAATAATAATAATAATAATAATAATAATAATAATAATAATAATAATAAGGTTCAAAATCAGAGCATTTAATGTCACATACCCGCTGTCAACGCCAAGGAATTATTATTATTATTATTATTATTATTATTATTATTATTATTATTATTATTATTATTATTATTATTATTATTATTATTATTATTCTGAACTAGTTAACCGGATCAGGGGTTGACAATTCCTCACTCGGAGGACGTGAAAGAAAACTGAAGGACGGAAGAGTTCAAGAAGTTACTGATGCTTACAGTGAGCCGCACTAGTCGCTGCGAAGTTAGGTGAGTATGAAAACTAAGTGGGAAAGGAACAATTGTGAATTATGCAAAATGAGAAGGAAAAAAATGATGTTGAAGTCGGACAACCTAGGATCATTTTTAAAAATGCAACTGCGAGACGAAAGGACACTATAAAGTACCCATATAGCGCTCCCTACAGTACACCTTGCTCCCCCAAACCGCCCCAGCCCCAACCCCTCCCTTTACCCCGTCCCCCTTCCGGCAGCCCAACGAGTCTATTGTTTCTGCCGAAGAGGAGGTCGTGACACAGCAGGTGCCGTTGCAAGCTTCATACAACAATGCAACCGTGAACTTTCGATCTCATTATCCTGCCTCCAGGACTCACGCAACAAGCCGGTACAGATCCAGGCAGTTTCCCAATCTGCGTGTGACAGGCAGATCCGTCCAGAGGGTCGCTTAATTAAGAATGTCAGTCATTGCCTACTGCTCACAAGACCTTTAGCCTACTTTTGTTTATTTCTTTGCTATTTATCTTCTTTCTTCCGTTCTTTCTGCCTCTCTTCCTTTCTTTTAATATATAATAGTCATCGTCCTCTATTCATTCATTTTTTCCAATTTTTTTTTCTTCCCATTCTATAATCTTCACGTTTCTTTGCTGGTTTTCCATTTTTTTTCTCTTCTTTTACTTCTTATTCCTCTTCCGGCCTTCCTTCCTTCATTCCATTTCATCGTCAACTTTTCCTTCATTTTTTACCCATTTTCCATTCTGAAGCTGATGTTCAAGATGCGAGCACAAAGTTCCCTTTTCCCATCAAGGAGAAATAGCTCACTCGAAAGCTATTCGAATATTCATGTACATACTGAAAATGAGTGATAGAACGTCACAGAGAGAGAGAGAGAGAGAGAGAGAGAGAGAGAGAGAGAGAGAGAGAGAGAGAGAGAGAGAGAGAGCGCACTGATTTCCACAGAAATTAGCTTTATGGAAAATTCATGCTGACAGACAGAGACAGCCAAATAACAGGTTTCCCCATTTTAAAAGATGCAATTGCTGGATGTAAGGCTTCCAAAAACTCGGACATAACTAGCAATACGCTCAAACCCACGCATACACTCACCTATACACGCACACACATCTATACAAACGTATAACTTACAGGAACATGTGATATTTAAACGCAAGACACCACAAGGAAATATTAAAGAGAATGCATGAGCCTGACCTGTAATTTTCAAAATACCAAAGTACGTGAAACCGGTCTAATTCAGTCCATATATATATATATATATATATATATATATATATATATATATATATATATATATATATATATATATATATACACACACACATATACATATATATATATATATATATATATATATATATATATATATATCCCAATGTTATCTATTTTCTTTAGGGCTCTCTCCAGATTGTGTTTTCTCTGGCCGTCATGAAATACTTTAAGATGACGTTCTAGGCCCCATGCTCCACTCTACCCCAGCAGCGACTCAGGCCAATGAGAGAGAGAGAGAGAGAGAGAGAGAGAGAGAGAGAGAGAGAGATTTAACTACTGTTCTCATGACAGTGTTCTTCCTCTAATGAATCTTACTCTAATATTCCTTCAAAATGATTTCCTGTGTTGAGGTTAAACTTGGAGTCGTTAGGTTAAATTAGGTAGGCCCGACTCCGATTGACATTTACGGCAACTATTGAAATTGCAAATCAGTATTTATAGCAGTTATTACCAACGTCGTTTTGGCTTACGTTTGGAACCTTAGGTTAAGTTGGAATGCTGATGGCATTTAGTTCTTTCAGTTCCCGTATTGAAAAAATCTATTGACAGGTCTCTCCTCAGTGCCTTCGCAGGGGAGTCATTTAGGGGGCTGGGGCGGCCAACTGCCCACCCGACTCAAGTTGCCCCCCACCCCCAGCCTCAATTTGGCCCCCCTCACCCCACCAAGCCCCAAGAAGTAACAGCAGCTGGTTTTCCATGATTCCTACCGAAATTCAAACGTGTCATCACGTTAAGTTATATCTTTCTATCTATCTATCTATCTATTTTAGCCTATGTGCTTCAAAAAGCACATAAAATAGCTCAAAATAAAAAAAAACAGGTGATTAGGCTCGCTTCGCTCGCCAATCCGCTTTTGCCCCCCCTCCCCCGTCAAAAATCTGAAATGACGCCCTGTGCCTTCGACGACAGTGCCCTGGCAAACCTACTGTTACGAAATCGAACGCACTGCTGACCCTTAGGTTTTCCAAGGCTTCGCTTTTATGTACATAAAAAAAAAGGACGGAAATATTTAATTGATTTCGAGGTTGCATCGTCCGTAAAATAAATCAAGTGCATTATGTTGCTCAGCATTCTCATATTTAAGATTCTGTAAACATGCAGTTTATTATCCATATCATTTCCGTTAAGCAAACAATAAAAATAGATATATGAATAGCCTACACGTTGCACTGATGTAATAGGAGAGAACTATCAGTTTGGTTCGACAAGAGATCCTAGGTTCGACCGAAAAGATATTTATGACTGAGAAGTTATTTTTAGGATTTCTTTTCCCACGTCACTTGTTCGGATGGAAAGGTTCTGACACCCTGGTGAGTAGAAACAATTAGACTACGCTTTATAATGCTAGTATTGTTGACCTTCAGGTGGAAGCCATGTTCAGGTCGCGTGTACGAACACTTTTTCGTATGTATTTGGCAATGTTTCTTATATTGCCAGTTAAAACTGTTCTGTTCGTTGTGGCATTTGTGGTTACATCGGTATTTTGAGCACAGATACATACAGTTATATTTTACTTTGTTTCTATAATTTTATGGAAAAAAATTATTTATACCTCGGTCTGCGGAGGAACCGTAATGTAACCGCAGAAGTTACATTTGCAATAGTCGCTCATTCAGTTCACGTTCATTTTATTTTCTTTGATTTTATAGTCTCTCCACCGTTTTCTTTCAAAGTTACTCACCATAAACTGCTGAAAAAAATGTAGGAAAAAGCGCATAAACTGTGTTCGGCATGAAATTATGAAGCACGAAAATTAGGCTAAAAAAAAAAAAAAAGTTTATTTTGTACATGGAGTTTGTTTTTCAAACACACGCTATTGCTTAGTTCTTGGGTCAAGAGAATGTCACAAGCGTAATTTACCCACTTGGCCAAGAGGCTGATATCCCTCGATACTAGTAATCGGACTACCAACATTTTGCATTTCGTGGGGAAGCATAAAGTATTGATGTTACCAGACTCAACATCAACTCTCCTACCCTGTGTGACCTTATCCACGGATCTCTGCCCAGCAGGGGTCTTCATTCAAGGATGGACTAGGTAAACCAAAATGTCGTACGGGTGACAAGAGGTCTGGTCAGAATGCTTCGTATTTGAATCTAAAAGTTTAGGACTTTTTCCCTTGTAGACACAGGTAAAAATCTCATCAGCTTATAGTAAAGCCGGATAAGTTCTCTACTGGATGGCGCGAGACCAATCCCTCTCCCACCACACTTTCACTTCTTTTTTTCTTTTCCTCTTATTACAAATGGTTTACATCCTTAAATGTAAGTGCGACATTGCATTGAAGCAACCACGTATTTTAAAACAATGTTAAAATTCATAATGTCTTAAAGAATTGTTGTCTTTTTATTGTATTCATTCTTACATTTAACAATTATTTCATATCTTTGTAATATACATTTTTCATCTGTATATTTTTCTGCCTTATTGAAAAAGGGTAATGATAAAAAGAAAAGCAGTTTCATATAATGAATATTAAAAATTATATATTTTACAATCAATAAAATCTGTAGACATTCAATCATCGTTCGTCGTCATCGGATGCGCGTAATTCAATTACAAAGACTCCATTAAGTGCTCCACATAATCATCTCCTTCAAAATCTTCCATCTGAAGTTTTTTCACATGCTTTATAGCATTAGCCCAGTTTTCCTTAGTGACCTTTTGAATGGCTTCTTGCAATAACGGTCTTAAATCCGCCATTTTAAAATTATTTCTCTGAG
This sequence comes from Macrobrachium rosenbergii, assembly GCF_040412425.1. Classification (NCBI taxonomy): domain Eukaryota; kingdom Metazoa; phylum Arthropoda; class Malacostraca; order Decapoda; family Palaemonidae; genus Macrobrachium; species Macrobrachium rosenbergii. Next base: position 42,802,678 of record NC_089777.1, on the reverse strand, counting down.
AGACATAATTTTTGACCTGCCCCCAAATCAGTTCTATGTGGTTATATTGGCAGTGGTACGGAGGAAGCCTGACGACCCTGTGGCCATGTTCACGAGCCAGCTTATCAATGACATAATCCCTTGTTTGTGACTTTACCTGTGATCTGTCATTTACTCTACTTTGTTTTCTAAAGAAACAAAGAGTAAATTTTGGTTGTTCTAATGATTTTCTATTCTGTGATTTTTGGATAATCACAGATCTTTAAATAATGCCATAATTTCGAACCATTTGATTATTGTCCATATTGCATTTTAGCTGTTCTTTATATACGTTTGTGTGTATACTATACCCTATCGGTTCCTTCATGCCGATTTAAATCGTTGTCCCCCACGATGCCAAATGCCCTACCATTAAAAGTCCTACCATTATCTGTTACCCCTTTTAATTCGTGGGTCCGTTATTGTCTCTGAGAGCCATATACTTCTGGGCAATCCCTATTGACTCGACTTTCCTCTGAAAAGCTCTCTATTCTTCCAAGCCTCTGTATTTCCATAGGCCTACTGAACGTCCACACTTAATTTATACTTAGTTTTGTGTTAATTTAACTATATATATTTGCAAATTCCAAGCTCAGAAGCTCTCCCATTTGTTTATATATATATATATATATATATATATATATATATATATATATATATATATATATATATATATATATATATGTATATATAAATATATATATATAATATATATATATATATATATATATATATATATATATATATATATATATATATATATATATATATATATATATATAATATATATATATATATATATATATATATATATATATATATATATATATATATATATATATATATATATATATATATATATATATATATATATATATATATATATATAGATATATGTGTGTGTGTGTGTGTGTGTGTGTGAATGTCTTTTACTGTATGCATATGAGAGAGAGCGAGCGGCATAAATATACATAAATTATACAAGTGGAAATAATCGACAAAAATGAATCAGAAACCAATTGTATTTACGTTGCATAACTTATGCTACCTTCATATATTACAACATGATAGGGAATATTTGATTTGGCATCGGTCTATATGCGCACACAAACACACACGCAAAGGATACTCAAGGTCACATTTAGAAGAAATGAAAGCAAAATCCGGGATAAATAAGCGAACACTCCTCTGTGTGCTTAATCCGCCTTTACCGCTGAGATTTTAGGCTTAAGGAGGTCAGTTTCCTTAAGGGTAAAATGACCAAAGGGATCTTAACTGCCAACGATATAGTCCGGGAAAACCGTCCTCTCACCCGCCACGACATTTTGGTTTACCTATAGCTACCTGGAGGCTGGAGCACCGGGCGAAGAATGCCCAGTGGGCTGGTCTTTCAATGAGCCGACTAGGTCTGAGGTTAAAGTGACTCAGCTCGTGGAATTTCTTAAGCAGAGCCAGCTGCTCATTTGCTAAGGAAGCCAATGAAGTATGGCTGATAGAAATCAAAACTAAGGTCACTTTTAAAGATAGCATAATAAAGGTCACTAAATTACACTTTATAAGGCTTCTTCTCCAGAAACTTATATTTCCAGAGATCTGTCCATTACTGAGAAAATGCTGGTTGTACAGTTTACTTGACGACGACATTACAGAACCATACCTTTTCTATTCAAACGTTCCACTGACGTCATTTTTTTCCGACGTTTTTCTGTAAGGTTCGTTATTTCCTTAGACCTCTATTTCTAAAAAGAAGTTACTAATTTTTCAAAGACAATTACTTACTACAAAACTTCCTTCTATAGAAACGAAAATTTGTTTAATTTAAAAGGAGAAAAAGCTCAATGAAATTATGATCATTACAAATATAAACTCAAACGTTTTTCTTAACAGATTTTCGCGGCCACGATAAAAAATGGTGGCATGGTAAAGAAAATTAAACCTCTTCATACTTTGTTTTTTTTTTTTACCAGATGACTGATTCCTGTGCTGGCAGAGCTTGAGACTTGAAATTAGTTGCTGATAAAAATGATACAGGAAACTAAAAAAAAAAAAATAATAATAATAATATCGCTAAATGAGATGGATATTACAGTATAAACTTCCTATATGTATTCCTGTCTCGTGATTAGAAACGTTCCTCGAAAAAATCATAAAATCTAGATAAGTTTTAAATGGAATGTGAAAGAGATGATTATGTAAGTACAATGCATTATCCTTAATGAAATCATATCCTCACATCATTTCCCAATACATGCACGTGCAGTTTATCATTTCATCGAAATTTGGTACACTAAGTAATTCCAAAACTATTAGTTTCTCCTATATTACAAGTACTTTATCCTAACTATTAGATTCGGCTGAATCTTTCCCTATGTAGCCCTCAGCGAGCTTCAAAGATGATTCCCTGGATCGTAATACATGACTGTTTTTCAAAAGACTTCGTGATAATCCCGAGTTCATTATAGTTATGTGTAGAGACATTTATAATAATAAAAAAAGACTTGGGTACACACAAGTGTGCCCAAGTCTTTATAATTCCAAGTCATATGACGTGAAAAGGATTTTCAAATAAATAGGAAATACTTATGAGAATTAAAGAATTCTTAAATCAGCAACATTAAAAGTTATACACTGTCTGTTATAAGCAGTCAGTTATGAACGCTTTATATGGAGTTTAAATGGTTCCTTTTTTTTTTTTTAATCAAATCAAGGCCTATTTTTTTCTGGGTGAAATTTGCAGGGGAGCTTTAAAACCATCTATAAACATTATTACTTTACCATGGTGTCGTCATTTTTAAAACATCAATTGAAGGAAATAAACGTGATGCCATTCTTGAGTCACAAAATGTAAGACTTTTCAAATTCAACTATAAGTCTAAGACCTCCTTCAATTTGTGGCAATAATGCTTAAGTCAGTTCTCCTTGCGCGTGATGAATATATCTTATAATATAATTGGCCATGCTATTTGAAATTAATGTAAAGCCATTATTTTGCGGAGAAGGTTGTTGCTATATAGCTCCTCCCTCTCTCTCCCCTCTGCCTTGGGGCGAAGCGGTATTGTCCAGATATAAACGGAGGACCAGCGTCCAATTCTAGTAATCGAACGAAGAAGGGCAATATGGGCGCAGCAAATCAAGCTTGTTGTTAGTCAATCGTTGTGGGTCGTAGCTGGGATGGAAAGAGAAGGAAAACACCAGGCAAGAGTGTCCGTTACTCCGTCAAATGTTCAACATCAAAACAGGAGGGCGTTAACGAGGTAATGCTTACCCATCGGAGAGAAGCAATTCAAAAGATATGCATAGTCTCTCTCTCTCTCTCTCTCTCTCTCTCTGTGTGTGTGTGTGTGTGTGTGTGTGTGTGTGTCTTACCTATTCTTGAAATATTTGTACAGATTTATGTGTGCATATACGTGTAAATATACAAATACTGCAAACACTTAAATATTTTTCCCATATATCCACATAAATAAAAAGATGTAATGACAACTCTAACATATATTTTAGCCATTTCATCAGTAAAGATCATAATTTTCTCAGAGACAGAGACAGAGAGGAATTTCATGTAGCAAAGACTTAACTAAGACAAATATTTAATCGAAATCCATAACAGAACGATCAGAAACTTATTCCAGTCCTCTCAACGAACCTTCTCTAACATTTTTTGGTTAATCACAAATACATGTCACAGTCAAGAACAAGAAAATACAGGGGATGGAATGGAGCTTTATAGAGAAAAAGAGAAGCTTTTTAAAGCTTCAGTTAATGAGGCACAAAGAACCTGAAGCATAGTGGCAATGAATTTCACAGTTTATAAAATACGAATAACTTGCTACACAATAAATTAAGACTTCGCTTCATTATGCTTCGTCATCATACTGTGATTCATTGCGTGAAAATATGGCTTCATTAAGACTAACTTTAATGCAAATAGAAATAATCTTTTTCCATTAAAGTTAGGCTAAATCATCGAACGTAATATAAATTCAGTTAAACGGTAAATATATATATTACACTCAAAATAATCAAAATAATTTCATGTTAAAAGGCCTCGCTGCCTTCGGTTTCGAACCACCAAAAGAATCTAAGTAAAAGAAAAATCAAAAATAAGTTCAAATTCATTTATGAAGATAACAAAATCCAGTCCAAGAACGTCACAAGCACGGTTAAAAGACAGGGATAGGTGATCTGCAAAAAGAGCGCAGGAAATAGATTGGAAGTAAAAGCACTGAAGACAAAACAGTTTTGCTGCAGACCTCCAGAGGTACACAAAAAGTCTTGCTTTGAAAGTTATCGAAATAGCCTACGCAGTATGACATCGATGGAATGCATTAACAAAGCCTGTATTAGGATGTTCTTCAATTATTTTTGCAAAGATGTTTGGTTTGAAAATAAACAAAATTCTTCATGCTGATAAAAGTTTATGAGGCTCAATAGTTGGCCAGAAAATTTAAGTATAAATAATGGACTTTTTAAATCATAGAAACTTCACTATTCTGAGAAGCAAGTGCATCATCCTCCGTAAATAGATAACATGTTTGCAGCGGTCTCATATCTGTGCAATCTCCTCACCGAGATAAAAAAAAAATTATCAATCGGTGACCACATCCCAAACAAATCAATATTTATAGAGAAGTGAACTAAAGTCGGTGACAAGAGAGAATATTTCCTGGCAGCTTTTAGCATCTTACTGCCAGACTTTGCTCCAAGTGATTGATCTTTTACTTGAATTTCGTCTTAGAGTTGTGTGCCTTCAGCTCTGCCACCAATATTATCTGTTTGGTGCTATGTGCGACAGGCTTCCAGTCCTCCATCAATCCTTGAAATAGATTAACGGCCGAACTGGTCATCAATGAAGGTAGCTCGTTCTAGTCTCCATACTCTTTGCATGGAAGCCGGAATCGCTCACTCAATAGTTCCAGGGCAAATGCCACGCATGAGATCACCAGGCCTGGAATGGACAAGTGTTTGGAGTTATTATCATCATTATATTCAGGAACGAAGAGTTATCAATAAATATCTTTGCCTACCCATTGGCCTTTCAAATAGAATATGTTTATTTCTTAATCCGTCTCGTTCCTGGTATAAAACACTTTCACAGTGCCAATCTCGTTTCCCTTTGAATATGAAAAAGAAACCCTGTTTTATTTCAGCCTCTTCCATTACGCCCCCTAATTTAGAAAATTCGCTCTATGTTCCTTACCCGATACGCTAACATTAGACTAAAAATAAACGTGTTTTTCCCATCTGCTGTCTATTGACATTCAGATAAAAATAATTTTTACATATATTTTTGCCTTTCTACTTATCATTAAACAAATAAAACACATACACACACATATACACACACACTTTCTACTTATCTTCTAAACATAATATATATATATATATATATATATATATATATATATATATATATATATATATATATATATATATATATATATGTA
>NC_089777.1:42782216-42792216 GCF_040412425.1 Macrobrachium rosenbergii | reverse complement strand
CTTAAAACAAAGCCTGATTCTGAGAAAGCTTTTCTCAAGCGTTAATTAAGCCGAACCTGCTACCTAAACTAAAACATGATTCTGACAGAGCTAGTTTTCCACAAGTTAATTTGGCGAAACGCATCGGCTGGTCCTTAAAATAAAAAAAAAAAAAAAACATTGCAGACATGGGTTTTTTCAAGAGAACATTTTGACAAACCCTGGAAATAAATTCTCATTCTGACAATACCATTTTTGCAAGAGTTAATCAAATCGAACCATTTGGCTTGTCCATAAAATAAAGCCTGATTCTGGCAGAGACTTTCTCAAGATGTAATTAAGCCCAACCTTCTTGAGAAACAGCCTGGGCGGCCCATATCACAGCCCTGGACACGAAATCCGTCGACGGCTTCTTCGTGAGAATTCCTTCCGCCCACGACAGGAAGCTCATGGCCACACTAACTGCCACGAAACTCACCAGGATCAGTGTCCAGACCTACGGTTGGGAAGAAAGAAGAAATTTAATGCAGATTTGATTTCATTATGTTCTATATTGTAGGGCCGTTATGAAAAATATTTTAATGATATATTACTGGTAGAGTTTGGGAGTATTTTAAGCATTTTTCAAGGGCATCAGTAACAAATAAGGCTTTAAAAAAATTTTTTCCATGATCTCAGTGGTCATAATAGGTTTTGTTTTCGACATCGATTATTCTTAGTTATAAATGATATCAACAACACGTCTTGAGTGCTCTCAATGCGGATATCCTCAATAGCAATTAGTAGAAACTTCACAGAATCAAAATCCTCACAAACAAACTGTCTCAAAATTTAATTTTCTGAAAAGAGGATGTTCTGAAAATCACACAAAGAATTTGTTGAAAACACAATATTCTCTATTTCAAAGAAAATAATCTGATCAAATAATAAACTCACCTGTGATTGAAATGGCTTCAGAAAAGCCCCTAAACCATATTCTGGTTCAGCCCGCCTCATCAGCAAGTTGTCTGATTGCGTGTCGATGGGCACCGAGTAGTCAATAATGTCCGTCCACCGCGTGTTGACGGTGCAGGGACCAAGGCTGAAATCAGCCTCCTGAATAATATATATATATATATATATATATATATATATATATATATATATATATATATATCATATATGTATATATATATATATATATTATATATATACATACAATATGTATGTATGTATATATATATATATATATATATATATATATATATATATATATATATATATATATATATATATATGCAGATGTGTATCTAAATGTGCACATGTAAATACAGTATGCATGTGTTTCTGCTTCATTACACTGTTTTTTGGTTCATTACATGTATCCAAATGAGGTGTATGTATCATAAATCTTCATAAGTGTTAATTTTTGCTTACAACTCATTCCTAAATACCCTCACCTTGTGCCACCATGCCAACGGTGCCCTTCCAAGAGCCGTTGGGGAATTGAGATCCACAGTGAATCCCATCCGGAGGAAAAAGAACCTTGGAACTGAAAAAGGAAGGAGACGAATAAAGTAGCCAACGTGGCTGAGTGGAAAATATTAATAAACGATTTTGGTATGTTTGGTCTACATAACACAGTTCATCTGATCAAGGAAACTATATGTATTTTTGATTGGAAATATATATATATATATATATATATATATATATATATATATATATATATATATATATATATATATATATATTATATATAGGTAAAAATAAGATACAGGGTATATATCTGACCGGTTTACTTTATTTCCAAGCCATTGACAAAGGACTGAAACAATGGATTTGTCACAAATATATTACTACAAGTTCCATATTTTCGAACATGATTCAGTTATACTCCATATACTGTATATATGTATGTATGTATTTAAAACTCATTTGGCTAAAAATATAATAGACTCTAGGGGACATTGCTGATAAACAGATATACCCCACCTCAGATCCAACCTGAAAGAAACAAGGTGTTATACCGGAATGTTGAAAAATGCACTAATACCTGACTGTGTTTAAATATAGAACTGTTTTCTTTTACTTCACTCAAAGATTAAGAGTTTAGATAATTGCACACAATTTCTTTTGATATTAAAGGATCAAGTTTATACATCCCTTGACTGATATTCATATTATGGTTGTAACTTTCTTTTATAAGCTAGATTCAATGATGTTAACTAGTTGTGACATTATTAGAATTACAATCTATCTTTCCAGTTGACCATGAATTTGAGTCAGATAACATTACAAATAACCCAGTTTTCCCCGAGAATGCATATCTCACACATTTCTTAGGGTTGTTCAATTCTTTTTGCAGTGCCGTTGCCGTGTTTGAAATACAAAGCGGGGATGCCTGCAAGATACACTTTTATAGAGACATCCGACACCTGGGGAGTTCTTCATAAGGTTCATTTTCATTTTTGATTGTTCTAAATGGAGAATGAACGAAAAATTCTTAATAAGATGAGGATATCTTTCACTATTCAGGTTCCAGAACAACGCAAATTTTTTGTGTTGTAACGAGTTCTTTCTGGTTTTGATAGTAGTCTTTTTGCCCTTCAAATTCATTTACATATTTGTCAGGATATTTCGGGAAATTCTTTTGCCTGAAATGAACCCCTAATCTTATCATTTCATCATCAATATATTTTATCAATGCCTTTGGGATGAAATATATTAAGGCAAAATTTGAAATATCACTTTTACCATATGTATACTACAGTGCATTTTATAAAGACTATGATCAAAACCAGAAAGAGGTTATCAAACAAAAAAATGCTTGTTCTGCCTTATAATATATATATGAATATATCCTCATCTTAAGAATTTTGGTGTTATGTATATTTAAGAACAATTAACAATGAAAATCACTTATCAAGAAGTTCTGCATTAGACAATATGCTAAAAGGACCTCATTCAAACTGGATGGTATCTTAATGGGGTTTTTATTCCAAAAGTTAAAGCTTTCTTGGACAAACAGTCCACATTATCAAGATCCAATGTGTGAGATTTGCACAAGGGAACAGTGGTATAACATGTTTTTGAGAACAAAATCTATCAATTAGGAAGGGGCAAAAGGATTGTATATTCTAATAATGCACTGAAAGGTAACATCATTGAATCTATCATAAAAGAAATACAATATAATATGAATATCAGTATGGGATGTATAAACTTGATCCTTTAATATCAAAAGAAATTTGTAAATTGTTTAAATTTAAGGTAGGTGTAGAGATATGTGTAGTGATTATCATATTTGTAAACACAGTGTGAGGGTAGTAATTTAATGAGTTTCCAACAATGCCTCATGACACTTGTCAGGTGTGGATCTGCGCTTTGGGATATGGTCTGTTTATCAGCAATGTCCCCTGAGAAAATTGTGATTTTAGCCAAAGAGTTTTGAAGGCCGTTCTCGACACCGGCCTTGGGGAATTTCTTCCTAACGGTTGTGTATGTTCGTCAGTACTGTTTCTTGTAGTATATATATTTGTGACTCTCACACTCTGTATCAGTCCTTCGTCAATGGCTTGAAATAAAGTCGAAACCGGTGACCTATAGTTTCTTATTTTTCACCTGTGGTAATATGTGATAAATGAATCACGTACAAAAGTGATAATAATATATATATATATATATATATATATATATATATATATATATATATATATATATATATATATATATAAAGGCAAACTCGGCAGAAAAGGAAAGGGAAACAATTAAATTTTGTCTATATATATTCAATAATTCCATATTTTCGTGATTCAGTTATGTTGGTTTATACTGACATATATATACTGTATATGTATGTATATATATATATATTATATATAAATATATATATATATATATATATATATATATATATATATATGCAGGGAGTGAGCAAAATAAAAGAAACAAACTTTATACCGGAATGTCAAATGATGCACTAATACCAGACAATAAAAGTAGAACTGCTTTCTTTTACTTCACTGAAGATTAAAAGTTAGATAACTTGCACAGCCAATCAAAATGCAAGAGAGAGAGAGAGAATGGAAAACCTATCCTATCCATAACCTTCCAAGTTAACTAGTTGTAGACAAGAGAATTGCAGATCTATTTTTCCTTGACCTAGAATTTGGAGTCAGATAACTTACTCGAAACCCAGTTTGTTCCCGAGAATAGAAAGGAGAGAAGCCAAGGGCCCTGTTATGTGGATGCTGCCGTTGTCGTGATGATGAACATACACCAGCGGGGATGCCTGCAAGATACACTCTTAAGAGACACACGACACCTGAACTCCTCAAGGTTCTCACAGTTTTTTTATACAAATGGAGAATGAACGAAGAAGCCTTCACTTTCCATAACAGGATTCGAACCAATGCACTTCAGGTTCCAGCGACGACGCACTAACACCAAATGCTACGAGGATTATAGTTCAGTTCATTCATTTATATATTTGTCGAATTCAGGAATATTTTACTAGAGCTGAAATGAACCCACTGCGACCTTCGCATCATGGTAGTGTTTTATCAATGCCTTTGGGATGAAATATATTAACAGAATTTGCTGGGCACTTTTGATATATGTATACTTGTATTTATAACAGCTATGATGGAAAATTTAAGAGGTTATCATTTCTATTAAAAAATATATATAATATATATATATATACATATATAATATATTATATATCATATATATATATATATATATATATATATATATATATATATATATATATATATACATATATACTTTATATATATATATATATATATATATATATATATATATACATATATATATATATATATATATATATATATATATATATATATATATATATATATATATATAGTGTATACAATAAAAATATTCAGAAACAATCGACACATTTTTAAGAGGAATACTTATTTACGGAAGAAGAAAACACGCTTAATTTTGAAACTAATGGTGTATAACTACTAAGTTAACTGATTTATGCATATGAAGTCAATAACAACTAACAAATGTTGACAATAACGATAAACTCTAACAAAATCATTAAGAGCAAATGGTATGAACATGCCGCAAATGGAGGAAATGATGAAGGTAACATCATCTCTGCCATGGGAGTTTGTAGACTGAAGCCTTACTAAGGGTTTGGCATGGGCGTGATGGGTAAAAATATGATCCGAAGGTTAACAGAACAAGAAAATAAATAGTACTTACGTCAGCAACGGACACCTTCATGATTGGCCTCGATTGCAACATACTCCCTTGCGTTTAAACTCTCAAGTTTCTTTGCGCCTTTTTCTTGGACCTGTATGCTCACGTCTTCTTCCAATTAGAGTATCACGCGACCCAGAACTGGAAAAGAATACGTAAGAAAGAAAAGAAAAGTCACTATTTCTGTTGCAGTATTTTCAATTTCAGTCATTTGTCATCATCCACCTTAAATAACATAACCTAGAAGCAGAGTGAAATAACTATGGGAAAGAATAAAGACATTGGACTACTGTTATGCTTTTGCTACTTTTCTCATCCAGCTGCTCGCGGAAGAGGCCTGTTTCACTGTGACCACGAAACCACCTGACGAGGCTCTACTAAAAGGCCTTCTTTCAGGCCCCGCCCACCCACTGCAGGCGTGGGAGCCTTGCCCTTAGGAACGCGTATGGTCGTTCAAGATTTCATGAGCGAGTGATCTTTGGAATTGGAGAGTGCTTTGTAATTCGTTAGCGCTCTTTGCTTCTGGATTGGCCCTAGTGACATCGCCCCTGATGGGCGAGCTCTAAGCGCGGGTTCTTTGCTTAAGGTCAGTCTGGAATTAGTAATTAGAAGGTTTTATTCTCTCTTGCCTAAGACGAGTCGTAAATTTTAATATTCTGTTTCCGGATATGTGAATTTCCTCATCTGGATTATTATCAATAGTGTATGGAACAAACTGCGACGGACATTTATCAGCAACCTTTTCGAAAACACGAAGTCCATATGTGCGTGAGAGAGATAAAGTTAATCAAAATCAGTTTTTCAAAATTCGGCAAAACGTCGGGAAATGAATAGTTCTTACCGATTTATGACAGTGCTCTCTCCAAAGCTGTGTGGGAACACGCATGTGCTGGTCAACGCCGTTCGTAAAGTTGTTACACGGATATTTAAATCCATCCAAATAAAAATCGCTTTCTCAAGGTCAAGCAATAGTAACGTCGTAATTTCTACTCTCATGAATTCTGTTTCTCATAAAATAGACTATTCACACTCATTGTCTTTACTCTCGTGATTAAAAAGTCTCAATTTCCTTCCTGCCATGTCTACATGTACACCACTGTTGGGCACCAGAAAGTTTACAAGGATTTCGAACCATACCATTTCTCTTTCATAAGACTAAAGAAGCCGAAAGTGGTGCTCTTACAAAAAAAAAAAAAAAAAAAAATCATGCTGGCACAAGGCCAACTAACCTAACAACGACAACAATAACGACAAGAACACTTGCACAAAAATATGTATTTTCTACAGGCTAAATGACCACCCACCGTCAGCCACAAATCCTCAAGTGGCATGAAAGACGAAGTTATCCCATCCCTGGTGAGACTCGAACTCACGCACGGAATTCCTGTTTGGTCATTTCAAACCCAGATTGGTAGAATCGAGAATCTACCTGCAATACTTCTGAACATTTTGAGCGCCTAAACACCGTCAAACAAGCTCATTTCAATGATATTCACCTGTGCAACAGTTGTTTTTCCATGCAGTCGTCTGAAATGATTTATAAATGGCGCCGAATTTTTCCTCGTGGAGTGCTTGCAACTAGTGAAGCCTCCACTCATTCTTTCAAATAAAAAAATGACTACCGACAATGTTCAGCACGATAGGCCCGGAGGTTCGACTAGTAAAAATCCCTAGTTCACTGCAAAGGATTTCAGTGTCTCCAGCGATGTCGAGGAAGGTAAGAAGATTTTCTTCGGATTCATTTTACTCATGTCAGGTGTTACACGTGCTTAGAATAAAAAGGTCTCCTCACCCGTCAGTTCAGAAACGATGAAACTAGGCTATTGACTTTCAGGTGAAATTCAATGTCAAGCCACGTGAATGAACAAGGCTCGGACCTTTCTTCCTCTTGCATTCGGTGATTTTTTTTTTTAAATTGCCAACAGATGTTGAGTTACTTCATATCTGTCGTTGCCTTGGTGACTGAGCAAAGATATATACATTCATTTATTATTTTTTTTTTATTTCCGGAATAAATACTTATGACGTGGTCTGCAGAAAATCCATAATAACATTAATACTCGTAAATTCACAAGTAACTCCAGAAATTGCATTTGTAATAATCACTCCCAAGATGTTTCCTACGATTTCATGGTCTCTCCCCAGTTTCCTTTCCCAGTGGCCCACCGGAAAAGAATACAAGATAAAGAGTAAAATGAAGCTATTCGGCATATGATCATGAGATATGAAAGTTACTTTTGAAAAATGGGCTGATATCTGTGCCAGCAAGGGCTCTTGCTACCCTAACAGGCTAGTAAAGGGGGCGACATGAGTTTAGTTCTCGGACAACTGAATAGGATCAGGCTTAATTTTACACATTTAAAAACAAGACCGATAACCCACTAAACTAGACATCGGGCCACCTGCGTTTTGCATTTCGTGGGAGAGCATAAAGCACTGAGGTTGCCTGGCTTAATATAACCTCTCCTACCCGAACGTAGCCTAGCCCATGTATCTGTGCTTTGCTTAACTCACAAGGGACTGCTATCTCCGGTTACTGACAACCAAAGCACAGTCAGCCTAAACAAAAAGGGGATACTAAAAACAAGTGAATATCAAACAAACGTTATGAGAAAAGGAAAAGAAAATAAACTTTGGAAGAGAAGCAAATTCAGAAAAGAAAGATGCAAAGGCATGAAAATAATTATGTAGTACACAAACCAATAAACGACAGAGAAAGATGATCTAGCAAAAGAGCGCTGAAAATAGTCCGGAAAAGAAAACAATGAAGGTACACAAAGTCTGGCTGTGAAAACATTATTTATGTATCTACAGTACATTTCTGTAGATACCTAAATAAGGTCTTGCTGATTACAGTTTAATAAGCCAATCACTCTTATAAGGTTCGGTAAAAGACTGGATGATTTAAATATAAATTTACAATATTTATTGCATTATATAACCTTCTTACTTCTAAAAAGCGTGTATGTCATCTTTCAAAGACAAAGGTTCATTAACAAATATCTTCTAACACTGATTTAGTAACGTACCTATCTGCATCTCATCAAAAAAATGAAAAGGGAATCAAACTAATTGAAAATTATATTTTCTGGCATATTTTAGCATCTTGCTGCCAGACTTAGCACCAAGTAACTGGTCTTTTTCTTGAATGGCGTCTGAGTTGGAGTTGTGCGTCTTAAGGTTTGCCACCAGTATTGTCTACTTGGTGCTAAGTGTGGCGATAACGAGGGTGGAAGGAGGGGATTAAGAGCAATCTAAAATTCCATGGGGTCACAGGGCCAGTGAAGAGTGTTTGAGTTTATGTGACGCTGAAAGATGTCGATGTGAGAGAGTGTGTTCGAGCGTCACAAGCTCCTAGAATGAACAATAGTTGAAAATCACTGCACCTTTCGGCTCCAGTTTCTGTTGCTCGTGTTTTCTTTTAGTCCTGGAAGTGGATTCACTACAGAACAGGTTTACAACAAATGCACTCCCTCTGGTCCTCAGACTTCCTGCAGGGAAGCTGCATCAATGAATTCAATAGTTCCAGGACAAAACCTCGCATCCAATAGAATGGACAAGTCTTTTGAGTTACCATTATCATTATGACGAGGGATGAAGAAAACTATAAAAATATTTTGCCTAGCCAGTTGCCATTTAGTATCTAGTTATCGGAGCGCATAAAGTACTAATGCTACCCGGCTTAATGTAACCTCTCCTACCCTAACGTAACCCAACTCATGCAACTTTACCTTGCTTAGCTCACAAGGGACAGCTATCACTGGTTAATGACTACCAAAACGCTGTCAGCCTAAACAAGAGGGATATTAAAAAAATGAATATCACATAAAGGTAATGAGAAAAGGAAAAGAAAATAAACACTCTTTTGAAGAGAAAAAACTCAGTGAAGAAAAATGCAATGACGTGAAAATATGTGGTACACAAACAATTAAATGACAGATAAAAGTGATCTATAAGCAGTGCCGAAAATAGTTTTTATTTTTTTGCACGTCTCGTTATCTTCCTTATAAAGACTTACTTTTGTCAGTTTATTGCTTGTTTCGTAGTTTCAAAGAGGAATAATCTAAAAAAAAATGTCCGCATCGTTGCACTTCAAATACAAAAAAAAAAAAAAAAATTATTTTACTCTTCCTCTTCCGTTGTACACCAAAGATAAAGATATTTCTTTCTAAATTCATTCATCTTGCAATGGCTACAAATGAAAATATTTCTAATGTTTTTTCTCGTCTCATTGCCCTTCACGACAAAAAACAATTTTTTTCAATATTTTTACCAAACTGCTTGTCTTTTAAATCAAGAATACTGATTTTTTTTTTACTTTTTGGTCATCTCGCTATCACTTGAAGAAAAAGAGGAAAATTTATGATAGAATTTAACCATAGATCCTTTTCATTGCATCCTTGTACTCAAAATAATTTTTCCAGTCCTTCCTGTTTACTCAAATGAAGGAATAATCTTTCGAAATATTGCCTTTTTCGGTACCCTTACTAATAATTCTTTTCCATTTTTCCTAGCGCATGTTCTGTTGTTCTGCAAGAGATAAGAGTTACCAATCTCTACTTTTTCCAATAAACAAGAGCAAGTTGTTCAGCTACTTCCGAGAAGCAGCAATAACGTCCATTGCGAGGAACCAAACGATTGGGAGGGTGGGGCGGGGGTGGGGGGCGGCTGCTCCCCTCACATCGCCTCCGGGGAAAGGAGGTGCTGGCTGATCTTGCGTCTTTAGTCCATCATCCATGAAATAAAGGAACGGTTGAAGTAAAGAATAAAGATTTTCATTCAGTAATGAAGGATAAAA
>NC_089777.1:42752216-42779716 GCF_040412425.1 Macrobrachium rosenbergii | reverse complement strand
CTACGTCGATGATGTCTTCGTAACAGGAAACATCGCAGAGGGGGTTGAAGGGGAACTGCACATGGATAGAGCCGAGGGATTCGAAAGTCGAGGCTTATCTACAATATATGCAAGATGGTTACTTGCAAGGATAATAAGACGCTCAAAGGGGACTGAGGGATTGCACAGATGGTGCCAAATAACTCAGTTCATCACTAAATGCATAATTACGTTAACACTGAGTGCTCCAACACAAATTACTGAAGATGATCATGCAATGAAAAATAAATGAAAAATCAGACAGAGAAATAACAGGAATCATGACTGACTAAGAAACCTTATTCCTGTGCATTACCTTCGTCAAGCTGACGGTGTCCTCGTTTAATAGGGCGCTGGCGATGGAGGAGGGAATTAAAATGCCACTACAAAGGTATACTGGTTCGAACCCCTGGGTCGAACATGTGGAAAGTTCAAGGGTCAGGCAAGGTTAAGGACATCTGTCCTGGGTGGTGCTCTGAGCGCTTCTCTCACTCGATTTTCATTGCACCGTCTATAAATAACCTTTGGAGATTATGCATCGCGTCTCTTGTAGATGGCACAAAGGTCAATCTTCGTCACATTTTCTATATAGGCCGCATGGCATCATTCACCCCTCGTGGAGGGTTTAGGATAGGGCGGGGCACCACCTTTCTTTTTTTGGCCCCTCCCTTGCCTGTGGTCTGGCGCCATAGAGGAAGGCATCTTCGAAGGTCACCTGGAACA
Organism: Macrobrachium rosenbergii; assembly: GCF_040412425.1. Taxonomy (NCBI): domain Eukaryota; kingdom Metazoa; phylum Arthropoda; class Malacostraca; order Decapoda; family Palaemonidae; genus Macrobrachium; species Macrobrachium rosenbergii. Next base: position 42,778,975 of record NC_089777.1, on the reverse strand, counting down.
AGGCCTTAGGCAGTCATTTTGAACAGAGAGAAGGGTTAGGCTTAACCATTTTGGGGAATGAAGGAGAAAGTTTATGAAGGGGCGAGTGGAAACCCAAAGTTCTAGTGATTAAAACAACTGAAATTAATTTTATTTCTTTCTCAGCTACGTTACAGATGTAAAAATGGACACAGGTGGCTTGGAAAAGAGGTCCCATCCGTCACACCTTCCCAACCAAGTTAGCATTCACACCTTAGATCGGGTGAGAATGATTACCAGCAAGCAAATTCACTTAAAGTCTTACTTTACTTCTCTCTCATTTCCCTTTGGTGCCCTATAATCTAACTTAAACTTCTGTGTAGCGATTAATTTCAGGAGGTAAAACAACACTGTGACATTTACATTATTGCAGAATAAAAAGTTGCTGTTAGAAATGACATATTCTTATCATTAAATTCCTATTACGTTGAGGCAGCATTAATCAGAATATTTTTCACAATGTAATGGTATAGTTAAAATAATGAATTAATACTAGGTTAACTCTGAGATACTTCATGCACTCTTAATAATAATCAGTTACAAATTTTGCACACATGTGGTTAGTCTACCTTGAAGGGGCATTACAATAAGGAAAACGTGGGCTTAGTTAGGTGTTTCCACGATACTTGAGCAACAGCTCAGTGCCATTCGGGCACTATAAACACAAGGTCACGAGTCTGAGACTCGAGATTTATTACAGAGGTTCGCAAAGAGAATAGCCGACAGATTCAGAGTAATCAATAATTGTAAATAAAAGATGATGATTAAATATGCCGAAATTACATCCCTTAGCCTTTGGAAAACGGCTAGGTTCATTCTTTAGCCCAAGAAGGCCACAAAGGTAGCTAGAGGGTGCGACTCCTCCGGCAGGATCATTTGCCAACATTTACAATTATGGCACTGTGTCAAGTTGGCACTCATATCATAATAACTAATGGCGATGGCATATCGTATTTTAAATGCATCATGCTGCAGTAGGCATGAAAGGGAAGTCATAAGACTTATACAGTTGTCATATCTGTCAATGGTACTCTGCATTGGGAGAGGGGATTAAGGTAGAATAGGGCCTTGGTAAGGCATAAAATAAATGTGAGTAATAATCAAAAGTAAGGAAAGGAAACGTTAAAGGAAACGAATAAAGGATAGAGTTATAAGAAAAATAAATAGGTGAGGGTCACTGACATCCTCTTCTGGATAGAGGTGCCAAAGTCTTGGTAGGATAAAGGGATGGCCCTGTGCCATTTTGGCACGAGTGCCAGGAGAGTTCGGGGGCTCTCTTTAAGCTACCTGGAATTATCCACGCCCGTGGTATTTCCTCCACAGACCTCTCTTACTTTGATGGTTTGTCTCGGGCGGGATATCGGTGGAACCGAGCCCAGGAAGGGTATTTGAGTGCCACCTGTGTTGGCTTCTTTGATGGCTGACGCAGGGGCCTTCTTTGCAAGCTCTACCATGATCCATTGCAGTTCCTTGAGTTCATCAGCCATTTGAGATATGGCAAAATCCTTATTCACTGTTGTGTCTGCGGCAGACTGAGACAGCGGAAGCGGTCGTGGGCAGCGTGAGGGGCTCGCAGGTAAGAGTGACCAGCTCAGGCACTGGTTGCGAGGCTGCACCTTTGGGTGAGCCTCTGCTGTGGTTGGAAGGTTCCGTCTCTCTTACTGGTGGAGCCAAGCCGGGAGAAGAAAGGGGACCCGGACTGGGATCTCTGGAATGGAGATCAGGGACGTGCTCTTGCACTGGCACTAAGGCAGGGCCAGGCTCTAATAATTGATTTGGAATTTGCCCGTCATTTGGGACGGGCAGAGATGGTGAATCAAGAGGGGGGGATCTATTTGGGACCCAGGCACTGGCACTGGGGCAGGGTCGGGCACCGGAATGGGATCTGGAGTCGATCTTGATGGAGGGGGCCATGGCACGTCGCACTCAGGTGGCACTGGCAGTGGAACGAATGCAGGCATTTGAGGCGTTCTTGCGCCTAATGAATGATATCGGGGATTTGGACCTCTGGATTGCTGTAACTTAGATGGGGACTGGAAGTCCTGCCCCAGGAAGAGGTCATAACCTCCAGGAATGTATCTGGCAACTGTGAGGTCACAGATTTCAGATCTGTGAGGTCTCGTGATCCTCAACTTGACAGTAGGAAGTATCATCTTAAAGTGATTGATACTTTCAATCGTGACGAGTTTACATCTGTTAATGATAGCTCCACGGGGAACTTTGTCTTCCCTTATGAGAGACATTTGTGTGCCAGAATCATCAAATGCCTTGACCTGGCTGGCAGGGCATCTATCTCGGGGAAGTGCCACATAAATGGGACCCGGGGGCTGGAGGACCTAAAGATGTTGGGTCAGTGACTGCCAAGGCAAGGGCAGGCGTACTTGACTTATTATTATTATTAGGGCATTTTGCCCATTGGGCAGAGTGGCCATAAACTTCAAGTGGGGCAATAAGTCCGGCTATAATCTTTACCTAGCACTGTCCTATAGGAGGAAGCAGGCCCTTTACCCTTTGTCCACAACCCAGGTGTGGCTCTTTGGGGTGTTGTCCCATTTGAGGACGTAGAGGGGGCTTCTGGCTGATTCTCGGCCTTCAAGCGGCACTGTTCAGTGGGGTGCCCTATTCTCTTACAATACCCACACACAGGTTTCTTACAGCGGTTCCCATTCTTGTGAGGTTGCTGGGAGTTGGTTGAGGCAGGCGAGGAGGGATATAATTTCCGTCCATGGGAACTAAGATGGGGATGATGCATATCCCATATGTCAGCCCAACGGCAGCACTCAACCACTGCCTTAGGCACCTTATCACATAGATGAGTGGCGAGAGCTAGTCGGGCATAAAATAAGAAGTCCTCAAGCTGGAACAGTTCGAGGACATCCTCCACACTAGTGGCTTTCAGAGATTTTAGCCATCGTCTTAGGGCCTGGGCCTTTTTGAAGATCCATTCAGACCAGGTTTGGCCTGATTCCTTGGGCATATATCTCCACCTTTTCCTCCAGCGGTCAGGAGTTATTTCAAAAGCTTTTATAATGGCTTGGCAGACAAAGGCAAGATTTCCTTGATCCTCAGGAGGGAGAGCATTGAATGCAATGGCACCCTTCCCTTCAAGGTGCTTTCCCAGGATCACAGAGACTTCTTCAGTAGAGGGCTGATGGGTCATCAGGACCTTTTCAATATGGTTGAGCCAGGTTTCAGGGTCGGATTCGTCCCATTTTCTTGTGAGGGTGCCTACGCTGCTGAGGGTTGAGTGAGGAGAGGGTGTTGGTGTGTTGCGCCTGTCGTGAGCTGCCATTGCAAGCTGACGATCTCTTTCCTTCTCCCTCTCCTGTCTTTCTGCCTCGTTTCATTTCTCCTGGGCTATTCTTTCTTTCTCCTTCTCCTGTCTTTCTGCCTCTTCTCATTTCTCCTGGGCTTTTCTTTCTTTCTCCTTCTTCTGTCTTTCTGCCTCTTCTCATTTCTCCTGGGCTTTTTTTTTCTTCTTCTCCTGTCTTTCTGCCTCTCTTTCCGCCTTGGCATCGTCTACTCTCTCTTGGATCCAATCCCTCAGGGCTTGTCCTGACACTCCCATGTCCTTTCCAGCGGACATGTAGAACTTGAAGTCCTCATTTTGCTGGGCTCTGGATGTTGCAAACATCTTGAGAAAATGCTTATATGGGCGTGACTCGTTAGGAAATCAATATGACTGAAAAGACTCAGGGCTGTTCGAGTGAACAGGTTCAATATGTCTGACGAGACTCAATATTGTTCGAAATGAACAGATTCATTGTGTCTGAATAGGCTCAAGTTGTCTGAAAAGACTCAGATTTCAGGTGTCTGAAAGACTCGTTTGTCCAGAATGAATGGAAATTAGTATGCCAGGGTAGGACAAACTTCAGGGTTCTGAAAGACAATTAAAACTTAATATGTCTGAATACGACAAATTTCAGGGCGTATGAAAGACTCAGTTGTTCAGAATGAATGAAAATTAGAGTCTGAATAAGAAAAATTTCAGGGTGTCTGAAAAGACAATTAAAAATTAATATGTCTGAATAAGACAAATTCCAGGGTGTCTGAAAGCTCAGTTGTTCAGAATGAACGAAAACCAATATGTCTGAATAAGACAAATTTCAGGGTGTCTGAAAAGACTCAGTTAGAAATTAATATGTCTGAATAAGACAACTTTCAGGGTGTCTGAAACACCCAATTGTTCAGAATGAACGAAAATTAATACATCTGAATAAGACAAATCTCAGGGTGTCTGAAAAGACTTAGTTAAAAATTAATATGTCTGAATAAGACAAGTCTCAGGGTGTCTGAAAAGACTAAGTTAAAAATTAATATGTCTGAATAAGACAAATCTCAGGGTGTCTGAAAAGACTTAGTTAAAATTAATATGTCTGAGTAAGACAAATTTCAAGGTGTCTGAAACACTCAGTTGTTCAGAATGAAAGAAAATTTAGCCCAAGCTAACGTAAGCCTTTATGTATATTTTATTTTGCAGAGAGACGCTGCAGCACTAATTAAAAAAAAAGGCTTACAGGGTTATACACTTATGGTGTGTAAAGGAAATTTTCCTTGCTCTGTCAAATAATTTTAAATGTGGAGTAATGAAAACAGTGCATCGATCGTATCGAATGTTAAAATCTCCAATGCACGAGGGTAAGACAAAATGCCTAATCTTATAACATGCATGGGGCAGTCTGGACTGCCAAGAAGTTATGGATGGGGGAGGAAAGAAATTGTTATTCTTTGTTATCAAAACAAATCTTAGCTCGCACGTGACCAGTAATAGTACTCTAGTGTTTACTTCTGGTCTCGTGACATCTGCTGGCGATGGGTGAGTCAACCGGGGGGCTGGGGAGGGGTCTTCTTGACCACGTGTCTGGTTTTTTACCTGAGCCTACCCATTTCCCAAGCTCAGAGGCTCCCGCAGTAATGAATGAACGAGGAAACTCTATCTGATATATTCGTCGATAAATGAATTTACAGGAATAATACGGGCTGCCGAGGAATATCCTACTCAGTTAGAGAATAAAAGGTTTATTACTTTCAAACATGCGGCGAGGTGCTTGGACGTATGGATAAAAATTAGCGAGCGAAAGAAAGGGATTTATATATGAGTGCTGTGCGTTCGGTTTTTATGACAATGGGATTTCTAATGGAAATCATAAATCAAAGATGGTGGACAGTTGGGGATGGGCCCACGTGACCTGGAATTGAAGATTCCATGTCAGAATTACTATTCTCTCATCTTGAGAGCGGAAATTTAGATTCCTAAATACTTCCTAGCTTTTCCTATCGATCAAGCGAAAGAGAGAGAGAGAGAGAGATAAATCCCACGATGCGAAAATAGCTAGAGTCAAACCTTTGTGGTCGCCTACAGTGTGCCTATCTGGGAATTCAGGTCTTTCAAATTGTCTTTACCGTGTGGACAAAGGAATAGGGGCTCTATTCCTTTTTATTAACTCTTTGACTGAGTTGCTAACTAGATTCCTATTCTTAAAACATGCAGCTAACATGCAATAGCACAAAAATCTCATGGAGTTGTTAATACACTCTCTCTTCTCACGAAGTAATTTGGCATGCACGTTGTCTATCAATTACCTAAAGCTGATTGCAGTCACTTTTCGCACCTAGCATAAACCTAAACAAAATATTTCAACATGTACTTACGCTGTGGAACTCGCTCTTCTCATATGCTTAAAATGGAGGGGGTATGATATCAGGGTCGTCTCTAATTATGCAGACTAGCTAGCAGTTGCTTTTCTGCTGATAATTGAAAAGCAATTACATCCTGGCAAGGTCGCCAGTTGCTACGAATGTCCAAGGGATACTTACTTGATTCTGGGTGGCAACGGATGAACGCAGGGAGTTCCTTACATCATCAAGAAATCTACTGTATTTATGACACATCTGACTCAATATCAGGACAACTTCATAGACAAGAAAGGGAAAATCTGTGGCTTAGGGCCTTCTTCATGTGAGGGGAAAATTATGTAAACTCAAGGATTCTCTTAACTAATTATATTTACATTACAAAACACAGATCAGAAGAATGATGAATTACTGGGCAGGTAATAATAAGGCCCTGCTAAATAAATGAATCCTACACAGAATAAATATTCTACACCGATGATGTCTTCATAACAGGAAACATTGCTATGTTTGGGGTACTGCACATGGATAGAGCCGAGGGATTCCACAGTTGAGGCCTATCTGCAATATATGCAAGATGGTTACTTGCAAGAATAATAAGACGCTCAGGGGACTGAGGGATTGCACAGATGGAGCCAAATAACTCAGTTCACCACTAAATGCATAATTACGTTAACACTGAATGCTCCAACACAAATTACTGAAGGTGATGGCACAATGCAAAATAAATGAAAAATCAGACAGAGAAATAACAGGAATTGTGACTGACTAAGAAGCCTTATTCTGGTACATTACCGTCGTCAGCTGATGGTGTCCTCATTCGATAGGGTGCTGGCGATGGAGGAGGGAATTAAAATGCCACTACAAAGGAATACTGGTTCGAACCTCGGGGCCGAACATGTGGAAAGTTCAAGGGTCAGGAGATTACACATCACATCTCTTGTAGATGGCGCAAAGGTCAATCTTCGTCACATTTTCTACATAGGCCGCATGGCATCAGTTAACCCTTGTGGAGGGTTGAGGATAGTGCGGGGTGCCAACTGTCTCTTTTCGGCCCCTCCCTTGCCCGTTGTCTGGCGCCGTCGAGGAAGGCAACTTCGAAGGTCACCTGGAACAAGGCCTTAGGCAGTCATTTTGAACAGAGAGAAGGGTTAAGCTTAACCATTTTGGGGAATGAAGGAGGGAGTTTATGAAGGGGCGAGTGGAAACCCACAGTTCTAGTAATTAAAACAATTAAAATTAATTCTATTTCTTTCTCAGCTACGATGCAGATGTAAAAACGGACACAGGTGGCTTGGAAAAGAGGTCCCATTCGTCGCAATATATATATGTATATATATACACACATATATGCGTTATCTCCTTTTCTTCATCTTCTTCTTTTTTTTATTATTATTATTGAGTCTACTAGCCATCTAGGTTACAGAATGTCCAAGAGAAAATAGCGACCAGCATTAAAGAATGACGTCGTAATTAACTAAATAAAAAATAAAAATAAATAAATAAATAAAAGACCAAGGGAAAGAAGGAAAGTGTACTCGAATGTACCCTGCTGCACGGAAACTTAGAAAAAACTTTGTGAGGAATTATATTTAATTGACCTTGAATTAAATGATAAACTTATTTCTATGTTTGTCTGTGATCATTCAGCAAATATCACAATGTTGTTAGCTTCGGGCAGACTTGAGAAGTGGTCATCCAGTAAAAAATAAGGAAAAATAAAGTTTTGTAGATAAATAACTGGGATTTTATTTCCAGTTCCTAAACATGCCTACTTATATGTGTGGAGAGTTTCAGGAAGGTTTATGTAAAAAGAAATGTGAAAAATTTTATTATTTTTTAATCAAAATGGAGACCAGATTAATCACAATATTCTAATTCTACAAACTGATATAGTTAAATTACCTATCTGTTAATGTTCTTATAACATGGGTTTTAAAAAAAAACTTTTAATTGCCAGAAAATTTTCAATATATAATTTTTAAACTTCCTTTCAAATGCAAAAGAACCATTAATGCCAACCATAGAAACGAACAACCTGTAAATATCTTAAAAAATAAAGCAGAAGTAGCAATTTAAATTTTGAAAACTACTTGCGGGGCTCATTAGCTACCTCTGTGGATAAAACTTGGTTTTAACAAAAGTTTTTCCAGAAGATTAGTTCTAACCTTTTGGCCAGTCTTTCAAGTGAAAACATGACTGACAGATTTTCATTTCCAAACGGTAATTATGTCAGCATTTTGGCAGATCCTTACTATAAAACCTAATTTTGACAATTTTTTCCCAAGAGCTAATGTGACCCAACCTTCTTGAGAAATAACCTACACGGCCCATACCAGAGGCCCAGACGCGAAGGGAGTCGATGGCTTCAGTACGAGAATTCCTGCCACCCACGGCTGGGGCTTGTGGCCAGACTCACGGTCAGGAAACTCACCAGGACGATTCAGTATCCTGACCTAAGGCTGGAAAGAAAGAGAAAGAGGAAGAAGATTTAATACAGATTTGAATTTATGATGTTGTTGGGCATGAGGCCTTTGCGAAAAATGTTCTCAGCATCGACCATTCTTGGCCTTAAATACCAAAATTCCAAACCTGCAGTATAGAATTCTCCCCCTGCTTCTGTTTTCCCTCTTTACCTGGTTAAGAGTCACGCTTCTTCCGTCTCGCCCTTTTATAGTCTTCATGGGATCTGGGCTAGATCCGATTTTTTTTAAAGCTGAAAACACGAAATACCTTCATGATAAGAATGTACTGTTAGTGTGATGTAATAAATCATCATTCTTGGGAGATTTAGTCTGGCGAACGAGGAAAAGCAAATTAAGGGATAATAAATTAATATACAAATGTTCATAGTCTAGTTTGCCTGATGAATTAAGTGAAAAAAATTACAAGAAAATACAAATGCATTAACCATGATCCAACAACCTTCAATTGGAAGTGAAAATGTTTCATGCCTAAGAAATCAAACGTTGGCAAATAAAACTAAAAGTCTGAATCTAACCTTTTATGAAACCTCCAGTCTCTGAAAATGTATATTTGATGATTTCAGTGTCTGTCTTTAGAAAGGTCTGACGGATGAACAGAAAATGGATGAAAACTGAAATTTCAAAAAAGTGCCATATTTCCACTTACATTATTATTATTATTATTATTATTATTATTATTATTATTATTATTATTATTATTATTATTATTATTATTATCGACGCCAACGTTGATTTCAGTCAGGTACGAGAAAAACAAGGGCATGACTTTCCATTATTTTATTATTGAAAAAAAAATCATACTTTCGCTTTTTGAAAGTCAAAATATTTAATGAGGCATTAGAAAGCATTTGATAGGCAATATATGCACTTTCTATTTCCTTATTTGGGGAGAGTTGTTAAGCTTGAAAAACTAACATTAAAACGCACACTCCTGATTATTATTACTTAAAAAAAAAGTAAGCGAAAGGTTTCCGGTTACTAGCATTATTATTATTATTATTATTATTATTATTATTATTATTATTATTATTATTATTATTATTATTATTATTATTATTATTATTCGCCGCACCAACGGAGTTTGATTTACACTAATCGATTTATCTAGTAACTTTTTCTCTGACGGGAAAGGTCACGTAACAATTACCCAGAATTTATCTAAACAAATGTTTATAAAACTAGAGAAACTTTATCATAATTGTGAGCTTCTCTGATGGAGCCATAATGTTTAAAAGACAGACATACTGTCAAAATTATTTATGATGTTCACTCACAACAATGAAACGTTACCTTTCTTAACTTGTCCCACTCTGATGACTTCAACGGATGCTGCAGTGCAAATGAGATCTGATCTCGGGAGATGCCTGTGGCACTGTGACTAGGAACCACGCGACAAGGCTCTGTCTAAAGACATCATCCCTCCCGTCCAGGCGGCCGCCCCCCCGCCCTCCGTAAGCATGGGAACCTTGGCCTCAGGACCACGTTCCGTCGTTCAAGGTTTCATGAGCGGTTGACCTTTTGGGAGTCGGTTAGTACTTTGTATTTCGACAGCGTTCTTTGTTTGCGTTTGAATTGCTTCTTAGTGGATTCTTCCTTCATGGGTGTATCTTTTTCTGGGGTCCTTTTGCAAAAGTCAACTTGGAATGAATCCTTCATATATATTTGTTTTCTAAGGAAGATGTGTCGCATTTTTTTTAATAATCTGTTAATAACTTTTGCGGGTGTCGTCTGGATTATTTGCGTAAATCTAATCATTCTACATTTGCGAGAGAGAGAGAGAGAGAGAGAGAGAGAGAGAGAGAGAGAGAGAGAGAGAGAGAGAGAATAACAAATGATCAACTACAGTCCACATTGTCTTGGCTGTGGCAAACTCAGTGGAAAATATGCTACCTAACAACTCATGGCAACTACAAGCGTCACGGCTATTTGCTTCGCGAATGACGTAATTCGTTCTTTACGAAACATCTACGAAGGTCATAGGGGCAACGTTTTTACAGGTGTTTTCCTATGCACCGATTTTTGTATGTCCCTGAAGCTTCTTCGCTGCATGTATAAATGACTCTCTCTCTCTCTCTCTCTCTCTCTCTCTCTCTCTCTCTCTCTCTCTCTCTCTCTCTTTACACGCACACACACACACATCTGCATGCTCTTTTAAGAATCCGTTTAAATTTCGTGTACAGAGAACGTCATATTACTGGAGGCAAAATTTAATTCCTTTCTACCTGCCAGGTGAAATGCATGATACGATGAAGGCTGTCTATTACTGTCTTATAGTGAAAAATGTTCCTCTCTCCCAGTCTCTTTCCCTCTGCCTCTCTTTCTCTCGATGCAAGTAAGACTTGAATTGTTATTGTGACCACAACGCCACATCCGTTCTGAAATATTGCATTTGTTCCATAGTTCTTCGTATAACATGATCTGTTACTTTTACGTAGCAAAGTCAGTCCTTATAAGGCAAATCAAGTGTAAAAGCTCAATGGCATTGTTCTGCTTTTCGTTCAAATGTAAAATATAAAAATTCATCTGTTTACTTGGGGTCTCCTTGCCATTTGGCTCACGTTTGTCCTACCGTGACAGAAGCTGTTGAGATGGGTTATTTTTACATTCCTTCGTCAGTATTATGAAACAGACAGTATTGGCGCTGTTTATGCTTTCCATATTGATAAGGCCTTTGGATTTTCCTATTTGGTATTTTGACAAGGTCTCCTAATGAAAAATTACACCTGAACGCAAAAATATGTCTAGAAAAGATAAACTGATTTCGGACAATGCTGAGATGAAATTTTTTTATCATTTCCTCCTTAGCATTACAAAACCGAAGATGGCTTTGAATCACAATTTTATATTAATGAGTCTTGAAGAATTGCATTTAATATTCAACTGAAATGCTTGACACAAGCGTTCAAGTTGAGGGTTCGATTTCACAACAAAAATTTGGCGGAAAACCTGATGTGCGGTTTCGTACGGAGTCAACTCATCCGCGAACGCACTGTACGACATGAATCTGCCTCACGTACGTTCAAGGCTCCTTCCGCAGCCAGTCCGATTTAGGAAAACGTTGCGTGTCCTCTTCCGCTTGCTCCTCAAATGACCTATTAAGAGACGAGAACTGTAACATGCAGTGGTCACGGACGGTCGGACTAGTTATCTTGACGACGATAGCATTCATGCCCACAGTATTAGTGACGATATTGTTGTGGCATTTCGATGCGTTGCGGGAAGGTGGTCCCCTTATCGTCGTGCTACTGATACCCACCCTGGGTTGGTGCGCTTCCAGGATCTTCAGCTTTATGCAAAAGCGGACCATTGCGAACCAGGTAAATAATGTTCAAGTTCATGCCATAATGGGTCTTAGAATTTCCAGAGAATGCTGGAGTTTTGGTCAAACTGTATACCAAGTGAATCAATATACATTTGGAAAATAATGAGGCAGCGCGTGACAAAAGTATACGAATGCAAACCAAGTGAGGAATGATCACGTTTGTGCCAAAACGGGTCATTGCAGAGGTGGTGAAATTTTAGGAAATGTGGACTAGATAAAGCGTGCTCATGATTTTGTCAAAGCTGGCCAGTGCATGGGCTCTCAGATAAAGAATAATAGTGTTTTGCCAATGTGGACCAATTCTTCCAAGAATTGATGAAGGTGGTGCCTAAGTATATTAATGTGTATCAGGTCAAGAAGATAAATTTCTAGCAAGGTAGGACAATAATAAAGATCTAGCGAAGAACTGAGTAGTTTGTATAATAGTAGACAATTGCATGCCATCCACATAAAAAATAGTCGAGTTTCTGCCAAAGCAGATCATTGCAGACGAGGTCAAGGTTTGTTAGATAATGGCAGGAATATATTAACCGAGTGTTAGGCAAAGCTAACTCATACCAACCAAGAACTGGTCAAATTTTTATAATCGTATTCCGCCCAGACCAAAGTTGTATCAAATTAAAAAAAAAATAATTATATAATTTGGCAATTTAATACTTTCGATTTATGTATGTATGTATGTATGTCTATATGTATATATATATATATATGTGTGTATACATTTTATGTATATATATATACACATACATTTTATATATATATATATATATATATATATATATATATATATATATATATATATATATATATATATATATATATATATATATATATATATATATATATATATATATATATATACATGTGTGTATATATATACATAAAATGTATACACACACATATGTATACATATAGACATACATCCATACATACATAAATCAAAAGTATTAAATTGCCTAATTATATAATTTTTTATTTTTTATTTGATACAACTTTGGTCTGGGCGGAATTCGAAGATTATAAAAATTTGACCAGTTCTTGGTTGGTATGAGTCAGCTTTGTCTAACACTTGGTTAATATATTCCTGCCATTATCTACTGACAGAAACCAAAAAACACAAGAAATATCTAATTTTGTCAGAAAATTAGATATGTCCTGTAGTTCATCAGGTTGGTTGGTTTGCTTTTGATGAGATGAGGGAGGGAAAATGCTTTAGAAATCTGTCTTTAAATGATCCCAGTGAATGTGTGACGTCACGTCAACCAGTCAGTATATCAGTCAAAAAAAATTTACTCAATATGATCTCAAAACATTTCTTTCTTTCCTTTTTTTCTTGTATTTTAAGAAACTAACTTCTCTTCCCAGCCTTCAAACAACAGACTTCATCCGCAACACAGCTTTAAATTTTTGCGCTCTATGAAGTTCTGCTTTTTATATATATATATATATATATATATATATATATATATATATATATATATATATATATATATATATATATATATATATATATATATATATATATATATATATATATATATATATATATATATATATATATATATATATATATATATATATATATATATATATATATATATATATATATATATATATATATATATATATATATATATATATATATATATATATATATATATATATATATATATATATATATATATATGTATAAGCAGAACTTCATAGAGTGCAAAAATTTACAGCTGTGTTGCGGATGGAGTCTGCTGTTTGAAGGCTGGGAAGAGAAGTTAGTTTCTTAAAATACAAGAAAAAAAGGAAAGAAAGAAATGTTTTCAGATCATATTGAGCAAATTTTTTTTGACTGATATACTGACTGGTTGACGTGACGTCACACATTCACTGGGATCATTTAAAGACAGATTTCTAAAGCATTTTCCCTCCCTCATCTCATCAAAAGCAAACCGACCAACCTGATGAACTACAGGATATATCTAATTTTCTGACAAAATTAGATATTTCTTGTGCTTTTTGGTTTCTGTCAGTTCCCTTAGTATTATGAAAATGTTATTGATTAGTGCGCCTATCCCGTCAAAAAGAACAGCGATATCTAATTGATGTTGATGTTTAGACCATATTGTAATGGTAGTGGATGTCACTACCAGTATTCTATCTGCTAAATACAAAAAAAGAAAAGAAAATTATGGACGAACATTTTGTTTCATATAGTAGGATAATCCAGTCACATTATCTTCGTGGAATGCCTTTTTGTGAAGAGGACAAAATATATGGGTAAAACATACAATATATCAACAGACATGAAGATAAATGATCACAGACATAAATATATCCTCTTGCATGAAACAAATTGTATCTCCATTCACATTTTTCTGTGTGTAATCCAACTAATGCAGTGGGTAGTGAACTCTACTTGTAACTATAAAAAAATTCTGAACAAGGAAATATACATCAAGAAAATACAATTGATGCGCCAAACGTACGATGCAAAATTACTGAATTACTGGCGTCATTTCAGACGGTACACGTGCACTGGTGCACATATAAGAAGCGATGTCAGACGTAGAAACTCGGGTAAATGGCGTGTGGCGATATCCATGGCTGACTATGTACAGGACATTCTTGTCTATCAATGATTTTGACATCCCAGACTGCCAGATCTGGAACATCCAAGCCAGTTGATGCTAGTAACATCCTTTCCAGTCGATGCTAGTAACATCCTGTTTTCAGTCACAGTTTCGATATTCTGAATTTCAGTCAGTGTAACGATTATGGATACATATTTACATTTTTTTTACTGTACTTGTGTCTAATGGTGTGTGTTAGAATTTAGATATTTTTAGCTTTGTGTTGACGGTTGAGAGACCGCTGGGGATTGGGATGGGGATAGCAGAGGGGTCAGTAGGACGTTTCAAAGGACGTCGATATGTTCTAACAAAGAAAACTTTGAAAAGTCGTAAAGGCTGTCCACGTTTACTTGAGTATTCGCTGCATAAAGTGTAACAGCTGGATGCTTTAGGCAAAAATAGCGAATTTTTTCTTTCCATTCTTTTGGAATTTGGTCATGTGTGTTTTTGTGTCTGTGAAGGTTATCTTTATTTTTCTGAATTTCTTGCATGGTTGCACCTATGCCTTCAGTCTTTGTTAGCTTTTTATTCTCGTGAATTCACTCCTATTTAATTTTCCTTTTAGCTCTCCTTTCTCTTTCCCTAATCCCTGGAAATTTCAGAAGTTATACTCGCTAAAATCTTTATTCTCTTTTGTTTACAGTAAGGTTATCAGCTTATTAATACCAATCAGCATTGAAAATTACAATTTATTATTTGTCGAGGTACATTTCGGAAGGTTATTATTTATTGGAATCCATAATTATACGATCTGAAGATGTGTTGTTTAACCCTTTAGGACAATTAACGTGGCCTATAAATGTCAACTGCTTTGTCTTGCACTTCTATAGAGTGATACCACACGTGTTGTCTCTCTAACCTAGCTGCCAAACTTCAACTCTGTTTTGGTCCAGATTTCACCTTTCGTCAGAGAATAAATCCGCCTGACTTTCGTATCTCTGCCAAGCCCGAAATTTGATTTTCGTTAAGGACAATTTATCTTAACTTCTTTACCTCTATGTTGGTCTTTGCTCACTTTTCTCCACCTCTCATAATTTTCATTTTATCGATGTCCATTTATTACTCCCAAATTTCTCACTCTCTCGTGGTCCAATTTACAACTCCCATACCTCCCGTTTCAGAACAAATCCGTCTAACTTCCTTCCAGTTTCTTCAATTTTGTCTTGCTCCAGCTTTGTAGTTTCAGTTTTCAAATCTCACCCTTGCTTCGACTTGCTCATCATTTAGGAACAAATTCCTTCAAGTTCAAAAATTTAATCTTGCTCCATTTTGCCTCTGTCGATGAAGAACAAACCTTTCCGAGTTCTATACCTATGTCTTGGTCCGGGTTTTGCCTCTTATTTAAGAGCAGAACCTTCAACAAGAAGTATTAGTCTAGAAATGTGACTCAGTGGTCTAGTTAGGCTCTCATAATGACAATGTCTCTGTCCCACTGTGTTCTTTCCACATCAGTTCCCTGGACAAAAGGCAGTTCCGATATGCTCAAGGTCGCTGTGATGGAGAGTGGATTGCACGTTCCTTCTTAATGCTTCGCCTGTTTCTTTTTCTGCTTCTTCTTCTGTTGCTAATTTTTCTCGGATTTTACAGCTTATATTATATATATATATATATATATATATATATATATATATATATATATATATATATATATATATATATATATATATATATATATATTTACATTTATATATAATGTGTGTGTATGTAAATATATCCTCCTTTTTCTTCTTCATGCGATCTTAATCCCAGCTTCCTGTGGGTTACCCGCTCAAATCTTCCGTCTCCACGAAGTTTGGGCATATGCTCAATGCCCAGTGATTCACGTCGCTGCACAACATCACAATATCTCATTCTCACCCTACCGCCACTTCTTCTACCCTCGCGACTATATCATATGCTTTCTTAACCAGAACATCCACCTCATCCTACTTCCCCTGGCTTCATATGCTATTTTGTAAACACCCGCCCTTTTTCTAATTTGTTTACATTGAATTCTTTGCAGCAATGGTACCCTAGCATCCATCTCATTACTCTCGTCTCTGTACTTTTCAGGGCTCCCTCCTCTTTTCATCCCATTGCCAGCACTGGTCTGATCACCGTTTTGTAGACCTTAATCCTAAATCTCAAAGGAATCTTCTTATCAAGAATCACCCCTGCAGCCTGTCTCCATTTACCCCAAGCAACTTAGGTTCTTCACCGCACCTACAGCTCACACCCAACCCCTCCGCTTATGACAGAACCAAATGCTTGAAATATTTGTCTGCTTTAAGTCCTTGCCAGCTATTAACCTTACAAGTAGTTCCTCTCTTCCCTCTCTGCTGTTTAGCTTTACTTCTGTTTTTGCAGCACTGATTTTGGGTCCTCCTCTAACCAGGCACTCCTGCCAGGCCCAGTACCTCTCTTGCAATTCTTCTGTTATAAGCAGGTCATTTGCAAACAGCAGAGAACCTAGGAAATATTCACACACACACACACACACACACACACACACACACACACACATATATATATATATATATATATATATATATATATATATATATATATATATATATATAGATAGATAGATAGATAGATAGATAGATAGATAGGTAGATATATTCACACACACATCAAGTGACAACTGTCGTTTAAGATCCAGTATGCTCTACTTCAGCGATATCACCGAAAAGGAATTATAATTGATAAATGATTCGGCACCTGGAAGATTCGAACACCCGACAGAATGACCGGACAAATTCAGGGGCAATAACCATTTGGCTGTTCAAGTTGATACCAACTCTGCTATATACTGTATATACCTGATTATGCAGGTTTTTGTACTTAGAATCGATATCAACCTATTTCTACCATGATACCTGACTGGTGCATTTGAAACACAAAGCTATTTACGAATTTTTATCATGTTCACCTTCGCCTCAATTGGCTGACATGGTGGAGGTGGGCTGATACTGATCCTAAGTACAAAAACCTCCATTCGACGGGCATATATTTGGCAGTCTGTATCTACTTATGCCTCACTTGACTGCCAAATGGTTATCGTCCCTGAAGTTATTGGTTCATACTGTCGAGTGTTCGAGTGTTCCAGGTACCGAACCTTTCATCAATTTAATTCCCCTTCGATGACATTCCAGAGGTAGAGCGAACTGGATATTAAACATTTGTAGCTTTATGTCTGTGAACAGAAAAAGAAGTCGCGGTGGTAACGTCTACTGGAGTCGCTGAATGGGTCCATGTCAAGGGTTCGCGTCCCGGTGGTACTTATTCATTTATCACTTATATAAATTCCCCTTCGGTGATAATTCTCCATCAGAGATACTCTCGAGGTAGCGTGAATTTGATAATAAACGACATTTGTAGCTTCATGATTGTATATAAATCACGGTGTGATAAAAAATTTCATATATATATATATATATATATATATATATATATATATATATATATATATATATATATATATATATATATATATATATATATATATATATATATATACATATATATATGTATATGTGTCGAACATCACAGGAAGATTTGGAAAACGGTTGTAAATCCTGGCCGGTGTTGGCTTTATTGCCAAGAAAATTTTGAAGAACTGATACAAAGTGGTAGAAACTAAGCAAATATATGCGAAGAAGACAGTACGTGCAAACATACAGACGGTTGGAATCCAAGTATTTACATCTGGCAGGTGTTTTGTGGGCGGAGTCCTACCCTCATTAGTGACAGGTCAACTTTTACAACTCAGATTATGAAGCGGGAGCCCATCTCCCTTCTACCCATCTCTCAGATATCTTCCTTAAAATCTAAACTTCTTGCATATCTCTTCTGAAACTGAAGGATCAACCGTATACATGCCTCGACTGATATTCATGTTCTTAGAGAAACTTTCTTTTATAAAAATAGATTCAGTGATGTTTCTTTCCAGTTTAATATTAGAATAAACTCTTTTTGCTCATGTCCACTTCATTGTATGATTGTCACTAATGAGGGTAGGAATCCGCTTGAACACCTGTCATGTGCAAATATTTGATTTTCAACCGTCTGCATGTTCATATGTACTGTCATGCTAGTATATATATGTGAATTTCTACCACCTGTATTAGTTCTCTCAAAATGTCTATGTAATAAAGCTGACACCGGTCAGGATGCACAACCGTTTTTATTTGTTCTCAGTGGTGTTTGATATTTGAAAATCCGTATCATATATATATATATATATATATATATATATATATATATATATATATATATATATATATATAAATATGTATGTAAAACCACAGGTGAAAAATAAGAGACGGGGTGTAGGTCTTAACCGGTTTCGACTTTATTTCCAAGCCATTGACGAAGGACTGATACAGAGTATTAGAAGTCACAAATGCATATACTATAGGAAGAGTACTGACGAACATACACAACCGTTTGAGACTACATATCCACCCACAAACGGTTGTGTATGCTCGTCAGTACTGTTCCTGTGGTATATATATTTGTGACTTCTAATACTCTGTATCAGTCCTTCGTCAATGGCTTGGAAATAAAGTCGAAACCGGTCAGAACCGGTCTCTTATTTTTTCACCTGTGGTAATGTATGATAAATGAATCACGTACAAAAGTGATTCTAATTATATATATATATATATATATATATATATATATATATATATATATATATATATATAATATATAAACTCTTATACAAGAATCAGTGAATGAAGATATTCCTGATTGTTCATTTTTCAAAATATAGGTAAATATTTCCTATGCATACTTACATTACTTCAAAACCTCTCTTTAAAGTTATTATTTTTCATACAGCATTTTCTTATAGTTTGCTATTTATTCAGAATCCCTGTTATGTTTCTTATATTTTAATTTTATGTAATTATACCAATCTTCCTGTTCTTTGATTTACCTTTTACTAAATAAATTGGCTCGGGTATCACTAAACTTGCAGTGGATAATAGTAACTACTTTACTTTCAGAATGACCCTGAAGCAGATCTCCCACCGAAATATGAAAAGGTCATGTCTGAACCTCCACCTTATGAAGTCCTTTTCATCGGAATGCCTCTGGCAGCTGCCTCAACTATGTGCCCAACGCTTCGTTCTGCGGCTTTGAACTTTTCGAGAGAAGGCCCTCGATCGTGTTTCGGTTCCGCTGAAAGCTGCACTGCAGGAGTGTTCACTACATCTGGAAGCTGCTGGCCCATTCCAGCTGCCAGCCATGTGGCGCAGAATGAGGCTTTCGTGACAATCACAAAGGAGGTTAAAAGAGATGGCCAACTGGGTCAGGTGTCTGGAACGATCTCGGAAGAAACAGTAGTATCAGTGGAAAGTGTTGAAGCAATACAAAGTTCTGCGAGCAGAAACAGCTCTGAAAACTGCGCAGGAAACAGCTCTGAAGACTGTGAAAGAAACAGTTTTGGGAACGCTGCAGGAAGCATCTCCGGGAACTTAATAAGCAATAGCTCTGTAGGCTGTGCAAGAAATGGCTCTGGAGATTGTACGAGGAACAGCTCTGAAGACTGTGCAAGGGACAGCTCCGAGGACCCTGTAAGGAACGACTCTAGGGCCAATAATGCTAGAAAAGAGGCAAGAGTTGAGGGTGGCCGGACATTACATAACGCAGATATAACGTCATTATCATACGATGAGAGATCAGACCCAGAGTTGCCTTCGTATGAAGAGGTTTACCAGCACATGTCCATGTCATGATGTTCGAAATATTTCTAGAACCCAAATTACATACACACGCATATATATATATATATATATATATATATATATATATATATATATATATATATATATATATATATATATATATATATATATATATACATACATATACATACGTACACACAAATGTTTTGTGCTTGCATGTCTGTATTGAGAGAGAGAGAGAGAGAGAGAGAGAGAGAGAGAGAGAGAGAGAGAGAGAGAGAGAGAGAGAGAGGAATTTATGGATAAATAATTAACAGATATGCGTTCAAATCAGTTTATCTAAATCTGTGATCTATTAGGTTTAAGTGTGCAGTTTTGATCTAGAATGATTGAGACCAATAACTAGGGAAGAAAAAATGCATGTAAGCTTCTTCAGGTACCAGTGCAGTAGTGCTTGACTGAACATGAAATTTTCCTGTTATGACATATATTATTATTATTATTATTATTATTATTATTATTATTATTATTATTATTATTATTATTATTATTATTATTAATGAGTGCACATTCTTTCGAGTGAGGTGGAAGTCCAATAACTTTCCATAAGAATCTTTTAGTATTCTCAGTTTTTTTTCACTTATTACTATAAGATAAACAAGGAAACAGACACTGTCCAAATCAGGTCTTTGCAGCCACTGGGCATAAATTGCAATGGCCTCGAATGGAGGAGCAGAACATGTGCATTAGCTGTGTATTTACGCATTACCAGTATTTTACACTTCTTAATTGTAAGGTTATTATTTTTGAATAAGATATTTTATTTGCAAGCTTACTGTTTTCTCAAACGATTGTTTTATCCTAAGTTTACGGTGTTTTACAAGCCTTTAGTTCGGCTTTAGTGCTGAATACTTCACTCTAATGAATGTTTACCATTACGAAGATGGTTCCACGTTTATTTTGGCTTCTTGTAATACTGCAACGCCGGTGATTGCACAAAGTGGTGTCCACGCTGTCACATGAACCAAAACATTTTTACCGCAACGAGGGAATTTTTCTTTCTAAAAGACAGGACTACCATGCATTTAACAGTGGCATACACCTAATACAGTCTATTTTGTGTTACGTGTTTAATTTTTTCAACTTCAAGTTTCAGATAAAGTTGCTAATTTCCATAAATATGGCAAGATTGCGGTAGCCCACATGCCATAGGTCTAGCCAGTTTCTAAATGTGAAAATTGCTTAGGCATAATCAAGTCACTGAAACGTAAGTTCGTTCTTAGGGTATATAAAGTAACATAACGCCACGACCGAGTTTTTCCTGCTCTCATTGTGTTAAAATAACTTGTACTGTTGTCAGTTTGGGAGAGGTACTGAAATGAATTGCAGACGATCTATGGCAGCAAACTGACGATTTTCTGCCCATATCGCCTCCTGCGTCCAAACTCGAAAGGTAAAATGCAATAAGATGCCAGAAATGTTTCCGTGTTGCAGCACCTTGACGCTGTTGGCTTCTTGGTCTCATTATATTATGCCCAGCTACCGCTTGCATCTGACTGACAAGGTTGGTTACAAGTTTCTACAATTTTTTTTGTTTTTATGGGGCAATGGCATCAACCCAATATTCGACCCTTCCCTTTTATTCGGATCGGCACGAACATGCACTCTCCTTGCAAATTTCACTGGAATAAGTTTATGATATAAAAGCATTGAAAACGCTTTTGTATTTAGTTTGAATAAAAAGTATATTGATGTATTGAAGTATATGTTTTTGCCCATTCTCATCAGTATCTTAATGTTTATTGGAGCATTTCTTATTTCTTAAGGATTCATTTGGATTTGGATGGCAAAGTGAAGTGAACTGAAATGTCAAATAATTTTTAACCAAATTCATTTGAAAAAAAGCAAGAAAGCAAATAAATAATAATTAAAAAAAAATGTAATTGAAGAATGGAAAATTTCAAATAAACAAATTAATAACCAATGAACTGAAATACAATGAGATGTATTGGGTGTCAACCCCTTAAAACTGGAGTGTAAATCCCGTAGAGGTTTGCATGTTCCCATTTCGGAGATTTCATACACTGAGAAAAATTAACATTTGAAAAGCATTAAAATCGGCAGTGGAAGCCACTCTATTAGTATTACGCCCGTTGTAATGTGGCTGTTGATCCCTCAGTTCTTATTAGGGTAGCTAAAAAAAACACACTGAGTTGTAACCAAAGTTCCCAAATTACTTCTGTTGTTAATTTTGCCGTTGTTAGTGTTGCTGATCTTATCAGGTTAAAATAATATATGAGAACCCAAAATTAACTCGGTCACTGAGTTAATTTTGAGTTAACGTCATTAAATAATAATTCATGTAATACTGTTGATGCCACATTAGAAGCAATTAGGCTTCGTCTCCACGCTAAAATCATCTCATTCTATAGATTACTGTTTATCATCTACAAGCCATTTTCACACGCGCCACCAGTGTATTATATGCGGTGCCCATTAACGCAGCGTAATTGAATAACTAATATATAACAGACCAATTACTGTCATGTTTAATGACTTGCGAAAGCGATTAGGGTGAGACGA
Organism: Macrobrachium rosenbergii; assembly: GCF_040412425.1. Taxonomy (NCBI): domain Eukaryota; kingdom Metazoa; phylum Arthropoda; class Malacostraca; order Decapoda; family Palaemonidae; genus Macrobrachium; species Macrobrachium rosenbergii. The sequence continues at coordinate 42,756,636 of NC_089777.1, read as the reverse complement.
ATGGCATCTGGGCCAACTGCTATTATGTTTAATTGGCCATAATGTGATCACGGCCCATGGGACGCTGAATCAAGAGATCCGCGACACCGATCTGCAAAGAATTCGTCTTCTTTTGCGAGCGAGGCAGCGCGGCGTTGCTTCTCTTCATATCTGCAGATAACTTGTCGACTTGTCTGTTTTGAGAATTTCCCAGTGATGTTCCTCATTGAAATGTCCAGTTAATTCGTTTTCTTTGGAGATTTTGCCATGATTATTAAAATATGGCAGGGGTGCTTATTCTGAATTTAGATCTGCAACAGATTTACCTCGCTATGAGAATATGCCAGCGTTGCCCGTTATTAAATCTGTAATTACTTAGTGTTTGATGATTCTCATTTTAAAGTTGGAATTAATTCGTCTCCTTTTCAGATTCTGCCAGTATTAGTGCTGTCTAAATCTGAAAGGAATTTGTATTTTTGGAAAGTCGTTAATATTGTTCCATTAGCCTTGAAATCTGCAAAGAATGTGTATTCTTTCGAGATCCACTGGTGCTGGCTTTCTCTTCAAATAAGTTCCTCATTGGACGAGTCGGTAGAGTTCTCGGCTAGCACTCTGCTAGGCACGAGTTCGAGTCTCCAGCCGGCCAATGAAGAATTAGAGGAATTTATTTCTGGTGATAGAAATTCACCTCTCGGTATAATGTGGTTCGGATTCCACAATAAGCTGTAGGTCCCGTTGCTAGGTGACCAATTGGTTCTTAGCCACGTAAAATAAGTCTAATCCTTCGGAACAGCCCTAAGAGAGCTGTTAATCAGCTCAGCGGTCTGCTTAAACTAAGGTATACTTAACTTTTTCTCTCTTCGAATGTGTAGGGAGTGAGTTTCCTTCCGAGAACCCGCTAGTGATGTTTCTTAAGGACCCCAATTTATAATTCTCTTCTAAATTTGAAACTCGGAACGTCAACTAAACTTCTTTTGGAAGTTTTTATTGCTATTAATATTATCGTGCTTATTGTAATGACTTCATGCAAAATGAACAAAGACTAGGAGAGTAACACGAAAATCTAGCTATTAATAATATAATAATAATATTTGCGAAATAACCTTTCACTCACAGCAAAAGAAAAAAGAAATAATGTGGAGAAATGGGAGAACAACAGCAATACAGAAAAGCAGCGTTTCTCCATTTATTACGATTTGCAAGAGGCAATGTGCGTCGGGAAGACAGTCACTGCTTATTAACTATGCTTAATGCCTTAGCCAAAGGCCAATCGCCTCGTGTAATTACAATGTTTGTTCAATTAGCGCCATCTTTTGTCTTGATTTATAGGCGCGCTGGTTGCGTGAAGGCTCTTGTGACGGAGCCTGGACGGAGGACGGTTACTGCTGTCGTTATTTCTGCTGATGTTGTTGTTTTGAATGGTTTAGCAACAATCATTTGTTCTGATTCTTCTATATTACATAGTTATTCTATATTACGTATGCACGTGTTCTTCAATGAGAGCCCAGTTACACACAAAAATCAAATATCTATCTATATAGCCATTCATATATACGTATATATATATATATATATATATATATATATATATATATATATATATATATATATATATATATATATATATATATAATGTGTGTTCATGATCTAGCCGAGCTCGAGCTAACAAGAGGAAATGATCTGATTTGGAGTAATCTGGAATGCGACAGGGATGTTCCGTTAAATCCCAATGTGCCTGCGTTGCCCTTAGCAGTAAACTATGTACCAGGCAATTAGTTCAATGTGGAGGGTGGCATCCAGGCTGGAGAAGAGCATGAGGCTAGCAACATCAACCCAAAACACCGGCTGAGAATCGCCCCCTCAAAAAGGGGAGAAAGGCTCATGTATAGCTAATCAAACCAATTTTTAAATAACAAACCCACACACATCTGAGACGCCGAAGGGTTCAAGCACTTTCCAGGGCTTAAATGAACTCAGGCGAAAGGCTCAACTTCCTCGCAATCCCTCCGGCGTGTTCTGGCAACTCTTGGCTTCTTCTCTAAACTTGGCAGTAGATGGTCAGCTTTTTAGTTTTCTGTAAAAGAAAACTATTGAGATGCCTTTGTCTGTCCGTCCGCACTTTTTCTGTCCGTCCTCAGAGCTTAAAAACTATTGACACTAGAGGGCTTCAAATTGGTATGTTGATCAGCCACCCTCCCAGTCATCAAAAATACCAAATTGCAGCCCTCTAGCTTCTTTACTTTTTATTTTATTTAAGGTTAAAGTTAGCCATGATCGTGCATCTAGCAACAATATAGAACAGGCCACCACCGGGCCGTGGTTAAAGTTTCATGGGCCGCGGCTCATACAGCATTATACCGAAACCACCGAAAGATTGATCTATTTTCGTTGGCCTTGATTATGCACTGTACAGAAAATTCGGTTGCCCTGAAGAAACCTCGGCGCATTTTTTACTTGTTTAGCCTATGTATTGAGCAAAGTTGAAATGACAGATATATGTTCGAGTGGTGTTACACAATGCACCAGTTAACCGACATGGCTCATACGACGCAACCTTAAAGTACAGGCATAATATCAATTTTGTCTGCGGCGTGAAAAGAAAATATATACGATTTACCGGTGCAAGATTTGGTAAAAGATCAAAGCTTTGACGGAGGCTGTCCAGTGACTTCGCGTAGAGCAGCGTTACCCAGCATTTATCATTGTGATGAATTAAAAATGTATTCCAGAAGGAACAAATCATTCGTAAACTCATGAAAAGCAATTGTAAAGCCATTATACGCATGTTGAGTAGCTAATAAATCGATTAGGCTAATAACAGGTGGAAATATATCTGAGAGTTCGTTTGTCAGGGTTGGAGAATTATTGTCATTATAAGAAGATGCATTATTTGGCAGCGGGTAAGATGACTTCGGTTTAAATGGTTTGCAGTGGAAAGTTTCACATTTAATCAGCGGTATTTCACCTAACTTCTTTATTATGGTCATCATTATGATCTCAAAGATATTTACTTCCATAGCAAGAAGCAAATAAGGCACAAATAAAAACATCAAATCAAGACAATTCAAAGTAATATTCAGTCATACACCCTAACGAGCGCATGTTGAACTTCCTACAAGAATAAATCATAAATCAGTCACCGTAATATGATCACACACCTGCGCAATATATATATATATATATATATATATATATATATATATATATATATATATATATATATATATATATATATATATATATATATATATATATATATATATATATATATATATATATATATATATATATATATATATATATATAATATATATATATATATATATATATATATATATATATATATATATATATATATATATATATACAGTATATTATATATATATATATATATATATATATATATATATATATATATATATATATATGCTATTCAGCTAAGGCCACAGGAAAAATAAAAGAAAGTTCTCCTTTCTTTTACTTTTCCTGTGCCTTAGCTGAATATTGCCACACTCTATTTAGTGACATACAAGCATATATATGCTATACTGGCAGTCTTATTCCTCAAGAAGGCTCCTCAGAAGTGGAAATGAATGAGAAACTGCTCGTCATGGTACATGTAAAACGTTATAAAAGAGTCTTCAATTTTGAAAGTGCTCTTGCAGAAGTAACGGGAACTGGTTAATCGACTACACTGCATATATAAATAAGTAAGCGTGATAAATATGTGATCGTGATGAATACCACCGCTGATCGTTATCGCGGTCAAAGCGACGATCGAACCACGTAATCACTACCCTTGGGCATCGTAAGTTGCAGCCTCCATGATTCTACATCAATTTCATCGTTTATCCAAGTGGCGCCGTTCCCAATGTAACCCCCAGTGGTGGGAAAAGGATTTCTTTTCTATTTGGTGGTTTCTCCTGCTTCTGCTGAGAGGTATTTTTGATTCTGACGTCAATGGGGATATCAGTCAAATGCCCTGTCTATCCAAGGCTCGTAGATGACGAGGAAAAGAAAGAGGGAAAAAGGAATCGCCAGTCGTGCCGCTTTGACTTGGGAGATTATGATGAGGCCGAAAAACGGGGGCAAGAAGAGAATTCCATAGTTTGCATTTAAAAATATCATTTTAGATTTCAAAATACAATTTACAAATAATCTGACGAATTCCCGCAGCAAGTAAGTTTCTTTTCACTTCTAACAGTTGACTGTAGGAGTTATAGATCTTCACGCCTCATTGGAGCCACTCTTACGTAGCAAAACAAAAACCTTCGTACACACCTGCTCGATGTTATCGCACATTGAACATCCACTCAAGTTTTTACTTGAATCGAAAGTATCTAGGTGTTATTTATACGGGGTGAAATTGCAACAATGATTCCTGCAGAGCTTATACAAGCGAGATTAGAATCAATGGCTAAATTCCATGTCGCGTCATGAA
>NC_089777.1:42729716-42747216 GCF_040412425.1 Macrobrachium rosenbergii | reverse complement strand
GCTTTGCATTATAATCATCAGAACAAAACACTGGAAATCCTATTGATAGGATAATGATAATAATAATTAAAATGCTAGTATATAATCACGTTTGTACATCTACAAAAACAACTACTACTACTACTACTAGTACTACTACTACTACTAATAATAATAATAATAATAATAATAATAATAATACTAATAATAATAAAAAGGTCGAGGATTTCAGAATCCTAGTTAGACAATACAATCTTTCGGCATAAGAAATACTAAACCTCACCCCCTCCCCTCTCTCTGTTTACACACGAATCTGTTGGCCACTATCGCACAGTTATCGAAACCACTTTAATGGTGACAGTCGAAGCACCTCAACATTCACTGCCATATTTAAGAGGTGTTCAAAACATGTTTTCCACGTACATTATTCGTACGTGACCAGCTGGCTGTATCCTTCAGGGGTTAAATGGCTTAAGATTACATTAGCTTAAAGACTGAGACTAAGCATCTGTAAGGAAATGCTTAGGGTGCTGCTTATTATATACGTTGGGGCGTTAGGTGCTTCATGCGTCTCCTCATAAGTGCGTGTGTAAAGTATGTTGTTGACGGTTTGTGTTGCGCCGTAAATATGGCTGTGTTTATTCGCTTTTATGAGAGTATGCAAATGTGAGTGTATTTATTGGATGTGAGGTTACATCTGTATGAGGTTTGCTCTCAACATCTATATAATAAGTAATTTCCTTTGACAAGCTTGAATTAATTCTTCTTGTACCTACCTTGCTATATGATTTCCGAAAACAAATCCGAGTCATTTTTTTTAATAGATTTGAGTCATATCTTTGAAAACCTTGACGTACTGTCCTATAATAAACAGAAATTTCTGTTAACGGATGTGGTTTAGATTCAGCTTTTGTTAGGATGCTTAAAACTGCAGAGTCATGTAAAAATATATTCACTCTAACGACAGCCTCTTGGATTTTGCTGTCTTACTCTTTTAGCTTCCGGGCCTTCATACGGCCTTACTTTCACATGAGTGTATCTGGTTATAGAGATCATGCGGTTTTAATAAGCGTCTTACTGACAGGCTTTACTTGCGGACTTTAAGAGCCACTTACCTCAATTATTTTCATCGAGTGGAGGGTACCTCTGGAACAGCTCCGGTGTTGTGAGAAGGCTCTTACAGTTCCACATATTTTGGATCATTTTAAAAATACGAAAAGAGAAAAGAAGCAAGAGTAAATAAAACATAGGATACGTAAGAAATGAAGTCAAAACTGAAGTAGGAAAGTTGAGCAAAATACGAGGTTTTATTAACAAAAGATAAAAATTTTAGCAAATGTATCACGACCAACAACACGGAGAAGTCGACGAATTCATCGGCTTCGTTCTCACCAGATGATTGCGAGAAAAGAGAAATCTCATCTCTAACCTTCTTGTCTCTCAAGTACATCTACCCTATAGTCCCCGAGTAACTGAAGGGAGAGATGCATCACACTTGAATTCTAGGCTATCATTCTTTTACCCTCTAGGCACACAGCCGGGAACCCTATGAAAAATGGGCTCGTTTAACACTTGGACATCGGCAACGGCAACGAACGCGCCCGACAAACACCGACGTCTCTTGTCTGCAATGACCTTTGTCATCATCATACACAAATTCACTGCTTTCTACAAGTTTAATTTGGAAAAGATAACCTTTACGGGGTCTGGATGACTACTGAAAGGAAGTCGTTCAATAGGCGTGAAAAACTGCATGTTCGTGAAACAATATTCTCTGAAGCCGGGACCGAGACCGTCATCACACAAGCATTAAGTCGTCATAAAAATAAAAACTATTCATAGTTGAAAAAAAAAAAAAAATCCTAGTCTTTAAGGCAATACTAAATCGGTTTAGCACTTGTATGGGTGACCACGAATACTGGAAAGTGCTATGAACAAGGCAATACATGTTACTGCTAACTGGAGCGCATAACGGACACTTGTTGACTGGTAGGAGTGGCAACTGGTCACAATGAGGCCCAAAAACCAACAGAGTTAGTGAATACGCCCCCGTAAAAGGTTCGTCGTAACATCATTTCATTTAATAATAAACATTTAGGTTCTGCGTGTTTCACAGTAATCCTCAATTTAGACAGCTGTATTCAATCCACGGTCCTCGCAGGCACTGCAAGTACTTAAGGGCTGAAATCCAGGACAATTACCGACAGGTTCTCGCCCATATTTCCAGTCAGACAAAACGAACCAGAGGTGATTTATTAGGATTTCTCCTCTGTGTTAATCCCTGTCTTTCAACTGATTTACGCTGACAAATTATACACTGTCCGTGGTCAGTACGTCCTTTTTTGCTCTCTCCTCAGTCCTCCTCCTACCACCTTCCCCTTTTTTCGCCTTCTACTTCTTCCCTTCCTACTTTTTCCTCTCTTCCTTCCCTTCTTCCTCAAAACCCTCCTCCCCCACATTTCCTTTCTCATTTCCTATCCTGTTCCTTCTACTGTTCCTTTCTGTCCTGCTGTCTGCTTTTTCTCCTCTTCCATCCTCATGTCTCTCTTGTCCTGCACCTCATTCCTCTGCTTCCTCCTTCTGCTCGTCATTTGGTCTTCTCCACCTCCTATTTGGTTTTATTATCTTTTTCATTCAGTTTATTTAATAGTTTACTTGTTTTGTTTATTAACGATACGAATGACATTGATTATTCATAAGCGATCATGAATAATATCTTTCATGCTTTGCATCTCCGATTCCATTTAAAAATATATCTTTATCATAATCAGCTTCGCCTTACCTTGTATTAAAGTGCTATTAAATTCTACAATTCATTTTTATTATTATTATTTTTTTATTATTATTATTCAAAGTCCTCGAAAGCGCTCGTATTATTTTCTGTGATCACTTCACTGGAAATTATTACTATTACTAAAAACTCCTTTGTAATCAACACTTTCGAAAATCTACCCCGGCACTATCATCATCACTCTCTAAAACCTCATCACACATCATCATCACCTTCCACTTCATAACTGTTATCTTTCGATAATCGCCACGATTATCTCCCTCTCCCTCCTTCTCCCTCCCACCGCCTTTCTCCTCCCATACGCTCTAACCCCGGGGGATTTACCGTATGTGGTCAATAAGAAAAGTGGAACACAATTTGCTCGATGATTTATTTCCCTTAGTATCTCTTCCTCCTTTATCGGCCGCCTCCCCATCGTCCATCATGGGCCATTGTCTCAAGGGGTTTCTTCTCTTTTTTTTACAGACGAAGAAACGACCGTTCAGGTGGAATCAACTGTCTGGCGATATTCAGTGAGCTCCTTCCACTCGGAAAATGTCTGGAACACTGCTAGTAAGTATTCTTACAATTAGTCCTTCGTTGTGTTTTGACTTATTATTTTTCTTATTCCTAAGAAGTTAACCGAAGAAGAAGCACGTCTTGTGCGTAATCAAATGTCCAGTGAAATTTGCTAACCCTTCGAATCGCTCAGGCTGTGCCTGGAAAACCTCTAGCATGTTAAAAAACTTGTCATAGAATATTATTATTATTATTATTATTATTATTATTATTATTATTATTATTATTATTATTTTATTATTATTATTATTAAAATCTCATAATAGCACGAGTCACTAGAATGGTGAAGAAATACACGGTATTGCAAATATATATATATATATATATATATATATATATATATATATATATATATATATATATATATATATATATATATATATATATATATATATATATATATATAAACGAGAGCTTTCGAGAATCTCCTCGACTCCCTTTCTCCTTCTAATGTATATGTTCATCATTTACACCACTGTGGATTTCTTCGCCATTATTATTATCACGAGCTTATCGGCGCACCCTACGCGCGCCAGAAAAAAAAAAGTATACCTTAGTTTAACCAGACCACTGAGCTAATTAACAGCTCTCCTAGGGCTGGCCCGAAGGATTAGACTTATTTTACATGGCTAAGGACCCAATAGTTACCTAGGAACGGGACCTACAGCTTATTGTGGAATCCGAGCCACATTACATCGAGAAATGAATTTCTATCACCAGAAATAAATTCCTCTAATTCTTCATTGGCCGGTCGGAGACTCGAACTCGGGCCTGGCAGAGTGTCAGCCGAGACCTCTACCGACTCGTCCAACGAGGAACTAACCCGGCTCTACTGTCTCCCCTACCCTCCCAATCCCCTACCTACCCCGCCCCCACCCGGGCCGACAAACAGGTTTGCAGGACGAGGTGGATGTCTCTCCTACCCTTCCATTCTTCTACCTACCCCGCCCGAACAAACCGGTTTGCAGGGGGTGGGTGGCTGTGTCATTTCTCCCCTATTGTCACAAGGGGGGAAGTTTTCACAGTAGAAAAGTTGACTGTCAGAGGCGGAATCAGTTACTAACTATCAAAACCTTACTTGCAAAATTAGAAAATCTTTAGAGGGATAGAGTGACAAATCACAAATCTTCACACACATCATTTTCTTTCCTGAGTACAGTGGAGTTCCTTTCTTTTTTACTCTCTTTGAAGTTCGTAAATATTCGCTGGCTGAAGTTTCAGCATATTCTTACCCTGAAGCTCCTTTTTTTGGGTAATTTGAATGATTACCAGTTCCTGATTTCATTCAATCGGTTTATTCGTTTTTCATTTCATATCACATTCATAAATCGATTTTCATCTGGTTAACTGTGTAAGTAATGTATTTACATTAATTTTAGTTTTTCAGCCGTCAGTACTTTTTCGGTTGCGATGTTAGTGGTATATACTCCGGCTAATCAGCTGATCGGTAAGTTTAATTTTTGTTTGTTCTCATTGGGTAGCCAATTGCAAATTGGAGTTTAACTTCATGGTTAGTGTTTTCGAGTGTAGCATGGCAATATTCTTAAGGCAGGTGAATTTTGTTGTTCAGAATTCCCGTGACTGATAGACTGTAACAGTGGATTCGTGGCATCCTTAATTAGGGCTGTTAATGGGAGCTAGGTTAGGATGAGCCAACGGTAGCCTACTCTCTGATTCGTTAACTGGTAGTTGAGGCCCTGCCAATTTTCATTTTATTTTTGTTGGTTTGTCACAGTAGGTCTGATTGTTGTGTTTCGTGATATTTCAATTTAGTTTAGCCATCATAAGCTGCTGATGTTTTTATACTTTCGATTCAGCAGGCAGGCCTTTTAGGCATCCTGAAAGAAGAGATTAGGTTATCAAATGGTGCTGAACGTGGGTGTTTGGTTCGCAGAGGCTAATAGTGTTTTATGTGAATTTTTTAGTATTCCTTACTTTGTTTGCAACAATCACAGAAAGGAAAGAGGAGGCTGTCAGAATTAGGCGTACAATGATTAAACATGCTGAGTTTGCTTGGAAGCAGGAGCATGTGCAGTATAATTGGATGTACGTGGCTTTCTGATCTAAAGTACCCATAACAATAAGGTACAGGAGCTGACACCATAGGACTTTATTCCTTGAGGGTTGAAGACAGGGATTCCCAACCTGGCGCTCGCGAGCTACTCTGTGCTCTCTAAAGGTCTGGCAGTGCTCTTTCGAAATTGTTAAAATCGCGCTTGCCAGCACCATCTCTTCGTAGTCCTAACTGCCGAATTTAAAATACCCTTCTGCCTTTTTCGTTTTATATACATGCATACACACATACATACATACATATACACACACACACACACACACACACACACACACACACATATATATATATATATATATATATATATATATATATATATATATATATATATATATATATATTGGCAAACACTGATGAGGCAAATATATTTTGGAAAACTACAAAGAAAAAAATGAGGGTTCTCACTGATTTCACAAACTACCAGAGAGGTGGACATGTTTTATTATTATTATTTTTTTCTAATGTCCAAGATTTTAAGTAATTAGCTTGTGTATCAGTATTCAGGAAATAATGCTTCCTATGAATTTTATTTGTTCTTTTTTTCTTTGTAGTTTTCCAAAACATATCACAACATGATTAACGTAATGAGGAATATAATTGATAATAAGCAAACGTATGTTTTAGTTTGTTATTGGACAATAAAACTCATTTAGTTACATTATTAAATATCATTATAATCTGACTTAAGAGGTAAACATATTACCTATGAATACTTTTGTGCCGCTAAAGTACTATAATATTTATGACAGTTATGAAAAATATGCATGACTGGTGAATGTCAGTAACTTTAAATAAACATCCAAGCAGTAAAAATTCACGTTTGAATCTCCAAGGCAAGTAATTTAAAATTTTTGTTGCTTTTCAATAAACGAAGACTAAGTCTTTCACTTACTAATTGGACTGCTTCTTAATTCCCAACCATAAAATTATTGTGGTGCTCTCACAGTCATCCAGAAAACAGCTTATATATATATATATATATATATATATATATATATATATATATATATATATATATATATATATCAATAAACCATAATGCCCTCTTAGTTACCTCGAACTCTTCACACCTCCTAGACACGCTTGTCACTACAAAGCCTGAGATCCAAATGCAAGAATATGAAGCAATTCTGAAGTCCACAGGAGGATTGGAACCCGCATCCGTAGTGTCAGAATGAGGTCGCGTTACCAACTGACCAAAGTGCGAAGATTTTGAGAAGCTAAGAGGGCATTGTGGTTTAATGCAATTAAATGCAAATCTGGTAAAAAAAAGTGATTCTAATATAGATATATAAATATATATATATATATATATATATATATATATATATATATATATATATATATATATATATATATATATATATATATATATATATATATATATATATATATATATATATATATATATATATATATATATATATATAAATACCTAGTATATAGGCCTCCTGCAGCACTCCATATTTTATCTTTATTTATATATTCATCACGTTCCATATTTTCGTGATTCAGTTATACATATACATATATATATATATATATATATATATATATATATATATATATATACCTTCATATATATATATATATAGACACACACAGAGAGAGCTTATTGGCAAATTTTATTATTTATATGTGTATTTTAAGAGTCACAATGTTATCATAACTTCTCGAATTCTTTACATTTTTTGGATACGCTTATCTCTACATGCCTATTATCCGAGTTGCCATTAAATGCAGAACTGCCACATTCTGTGGCAGGATTCGATCAAGCGAGCTGTCACTGGAACCTGTCGGGGCATTCCTGCTACGGAAGGTGAGTTTGTTTATTCCTAGTGGGATAAAGTCTTGTAGTGATCAGCGCATTCCGAACTGTGCAAGGAAGCCGGTAAGTTGCTACGTCACCGTGGCTATCTAACTATATAAATAATCAACAAAAAAGTGACCATATATTTGTATACATATATATATATATATATATATATATATATATATATATATATATATATATATATATATATATATATATATACATATACATATACATATATATAAAGCGTTCGTGTGTGTGTGTGTGTGTGTGTGGGTGTTATTTCCATCTGCATTGTATTTTTTTCAATGGACTCTTGCCCAGCATCTTACTGGTCATTTAAGCTTGTTTTCTGTGAATTTGTACATATGCTGAATAACAAAAACAGTCATCTATCAACTAGTGTTGGACTTTAGGATGCGTGATTTCCAGCTCTCCTCTCTACATATCACGATACTAATTCGTCACCTCCGGTGTGTATCCAAGTCCATGTGAGTGTGTCCCTGTGTTCTGTGCACACATTCACCCGGTTATTCTTTCCCTGAACACGACAACTCGTGATTGACAGAGTGTTTGCGGGCCTAAATAGATGTTGCTGACCTCCCCAGCGCCATCTGTTGGGTGCTGAGACAAGCTTTCAAAACGTTACTCTCTTCTTGTGGGTTTTCGGCATTGAGTGACATTGCGGTCTAGGGCAGTCTAAATGCGTCTCGTACAGTCATTTAGATCAACAGTGTGGGAGAAAAAGATTCTCTTTTCAGTTTACGGCTGCGTCCACGACTATTTATGGACAAGATGGGCAAAGATAGGGGTTTGATTGATGCACGATGAGGGCAAAACTGCGCAAAAATAGAGGCTTCCACAAGGCGAGAAAAATAGGTGTAAGGTTTACTCTGATTACAGAAGTGGTGAAAGAAGTGTTATTGTAGTAGGAAAGAAGGGGATTAAAAAACAAATAAAAGTGAAAAATGTTCAGGATGGTAATGACCATCATGAGCATGACTATGCATAATTTTCATGTAGTGTAAAGCACGCGTTTTGTTAAAAGTAAATTATTATGTATTATAAGTTATGTGCAGAGAATAAAATTTTCTATATATACAGTATATATATGTGTGTGTATATATATATATATCTATATATATATATATATATATATATATATATATATATATATATATATATATATATATATATATATATATGATTTGACTTAAGTGATTGTCTATGTTACCTGTCTTTCTACAGGTTTACGTTATTAATGAAGGCAGCATTGTTTGAAATTCCCGAAGGATTGGCGAATCTTGATTTCTTTTCAATTTCCGATGCTTTCCTAATTGCATTCTACCTTCGTCAGTGAGCGCTTACAGACAAAAGAATAGGGTGACCAGCCTAACCATTTTAAGGTGTCAGGTAGGTCAGGTAAGTGAACCACATGTGCAAGCATAAGATTTTCTCTCTTTCTCTCTCTCCTCTCTCTCTCTCTCTCTCTCTCTCTCTCTCTCTCTCTCTCTCTCTCTCTCTCTCTCTCTCTCTCTCTCTCTTACTTGATGCCCTGGAAAGGCCCTCTGAGATATCTAGTCCATTTATAAAGTTTGGTAATAGTATTTTCTACCTGTTGTTCATTTCCGTTTTATTTCTTCATTATTTGGTCCTGTTTACCACGTCGCTATCGTTGTTGGTTGTTGGTACACACACATTTATATATATATATATATATATATATATATATATATATATATATATATATATACATATATATATATATATATATATATATATATATATATATATATATATATAATTATATATACAGTACATACTGTACAGTATATATGAGAGGTGATACGTAACTGGCAATATCAGTACCTTTTTATCGTCTATTACAGGGAAACTGGAACTGCTGCTACAGTTGGAGAGGTCATGTGAATGAATGAATCGTGCAGTGAAAGGAGGGAGCTGGAGAGTAGCTGGACAGCAAGACAGAGAGCTTCAGAAAACAAAGAGATGACGTTCGGGGTGAAAAGGTGAAACCGGAAGGAAATCCCTTTTTAACTCCCAAGTAAAAGTTAGAGCGGCTAGAGACAGGGTCTGCAGGAATGAAAATCAAGTGAAAAGTTAACAAGTAAAAAATGCTCCTTAGTTTCTTCGGCGCAATCGAGTTTTATGTACAGCCTATAATGCTGTATGAAACTCTCAGCCACGGCCCGGTGGTGGCCTGTATTGTTGCACCTATAGCGGTGCCAGACTCTCGATCATGGATAAATTTTAATCTTACATAAAATAAAAAAAAGCTACTGAGACTAGAGGGCTGCAATTTGGAATGTTTAATGATTTGCGGGTGGAAGATCAGCAGACCAATTTGCAGCCGTCTAGCCTCAGTAGTTTTTAAGATCTGAGGGCGGACAGACAAATAGTTTTCGTTTACAGAAAACTAAAATGTGGAAAAAAATAAAATCTTCGATCACTTTTAATTTTTTTTCTGTTTTCTAATTTGTACTCTACTTAAGGTTTTCATTATGTGTTAAGACATATGCCCATAAGGTTTACTTTAATCTGTTGCTTGTTGTGTGTACATTACACCTGTTATTATGTCAAGTCGTTTTTGGGTTTTGAATACGGTGGACTTTACCTCTGAAATCGAAAAGAAAGGTTGGTCACAAACACTGTCTGATCGACCTCAGTTTATTATGGAAAAATCAAGGAGCTCATTAGTGGAATTAAGGTAAAAGAAACTAGGAAAGGAATCTTGAAGGAGTCGTGATAATAATATGAAAAACAGCACATCTGTCTGTCATTGTGATTACCATCCCTGTTATTATAATTATTCGTTATAGAACATTAGAATGATAGCAATGATTATCATAGTAATAGTAGTAGAAGTAGTGGTCCTAGTAGTAAAGATAATAATCACCTTTATCATAACTATCGTTATAAGAAAAACTAACGCACCAGTTTTATATTAAACGGATAGTCCTGTAATTAGGCCGATCATATCTTTCCTGATCTTAAATGAGACATTGCAACACAAGAGCTACGGCTCTCAGCGTGGGGTAGGTGTGATCTCTCCTCTGATTGGCTGAGCTCAACATCCAATGACCAACCACCCTAAGCGAAACCTGGCTAGGACGTGTTATGAACTTGCTTAGCTGCGGTAATACAAGGCAGAAAGGTCATTGAGCATGGCCATACTATGAATTCGATCCGACTCCTAGTACACTTGCGATGGAATATTTCCGTTGTCCGACTTCTTATTAATTTTGTTCTATTTTAATGTCCTTTGCATTGTTATTATCAGATGTTGATCTCGAAGGTATTTATACCTCAGGGGTTGATTATCGTGTAAGCATTTGGACCCTGCCATTTTTATTACTCTCATTTTTCATTATTGATGACGTAGCCATTATAAATATGTTCTGAGGCAGCCCCCAAAAACTTTTGAATCCTATGTGTATTTTTTTTCAACTCTTTTGTGAGAAAATATTCGGATCTAAAACTTCGGGTACACAGTTGATTTTCTTCCCCTCTCAAAAGTTGCACTCGCCTGTGAGTAGGTATATTCAAGAAATTTGCAATTTTATGAAGCTGCAGAATTTCCCCACGGTTGCAGTCAATGTATTGCGTGCTCGGCTGAGACTGCACAGGAATTTCCCTCGGACATCAACCTGCCTTATGGATCACACTGACTTTTATTGTGCTACAAGTGGCTTGTTAAACACCATGATATACGGCGGAACTCCCGGATGTTGCAGAAACGCTTAAGAAATAACTAAATGTTTGAGAAAATGTAAAGAGCAATGGAGATGATTTATTCGTATTATAAACTATTTTTTCTTTCTTCAGATACTAAACACAATGACTCAACTCCCTGATGTAGCAGACAGGTATAAAAAAGAGGAAGAACATAATGTTAAGAAGCTCTTTATCTACAACATAAACTATTATCCTCTCCTACTTTGGTTGCTCATCAGCGTGATGACCTACCGGCCGTTCAATTAACAATTTGTATTCATAATTTGCGAGAAGCTTTCATCACGCGCTGTTCATCCATCGACCAAGCGCCAAACCAGTGAGCTAGCTCCTCGCAGGCAGAAAAAAGAAAAAAAAACCAAGGCAGCGTTTTGAAAATTTAGTACCTGAGCGAGTTAGATATACTGCTTGTTTTTGCTGGCTTTCAGCTGGAGTAATGATGAAGTTGTGAGATATGAGGGCGGAGAAAGGAATACGCTCTTGCTGGCAAATTATTGATATTATTACTCAAGAGTGCTAAAAATACATATTCTTCAATAACAAGGTTATAGCCTATTCTTTTACATTTTTCTTGTGGTATCATTGTTATTATTATTAACCGATATGCGTATTAGTATTATTTTTCCCTTAAAGAAGTTCCTCATTGGACGGGTTGGTATCGTTCTCGGCTAGCACTCTGCTGGGCCCGTGTTCGATTCTCCGACCGGCCAGTGAAGAATTAGAGAAATTTATTTCTGGTGATAGACATTCATTTCTCGTTATAATGTGGGTCGGATTCCACAATAAGCTGTAGGTCCCATTGCTAGTAACCAATTGGTTCTTAGCCACGTAAAATAAATCTAATCCTTCGGGCCAGCCCTCTCTAGGAGAGCTGTTAATCAGCTCAGTGGTCTAGTTAAACTAAGGTATACTTCTTTTTTTTTCCTTAAAGATTCAAAATGTTCTATTATTATTATTATTATTATTATTATTATTATTATTATTATTATTATTATTATTACACAGAAAAACATACATAAACGTGAAGAAGCCGTAAACTAGGTAAACATAGTGTCATGGAACAGAATGCCCGTAAGGAAAAGAGTGCAGACAG
The DNA here is from genome assembly GCF_040412425.1 of Macrobrachium rosenbergii. Lineage (NCBI taxonomy): Eukaryota > Metazoa > Arthropoda > Malacostraca > Decapoda > Palaemonidae > Macrobrachium > Macrobrachium rosenbergii. The sequence continues at coordinate 42,735,158 of NC_089777.1, read as the reverse complement.
CAGCAGACAGATAAATAAAGAAAAGTCATGAAACAAAATGCATAAAAGTACTTTACAACTGAGAACTATATAAGGAAAATCTAGATAATGGTGATGTGAGTTTATAAGTGTTATACATCATCAACAACGCTGTTCTACGCTTAAACAGCCGAGAAAATACAGCACCTTTGGGCAGTGAATTAGGTATGTAGTTGTTATACAATTATTGTGGATCGCATCTTGAAGAGAAAGAGAGAGGAGGAGGAGGGTAAACTGGACGTGAACGGTCATTGGCCCGTCAAAATGGATACCATCAAAACGTGAAGGCCTGATCGAGGTAATCCTGTTTCCACTGGGTTGGGTGGAACCATTCATAAGATGTTCTATCTGTCATAGGAATTTTTACAGCATGCTCAGTTTTCAAAATAATTTTTGTTTTCCTGTCTCCCTGTATGATTCACTATAAGTATGGCATAAAGAAACTATATAAATTTCTAAGCCTCTCTCTCTCTCTCTCTCTCTCTCTCTCTCTCTCTCTCTCTCTCTCTCTCTCACACACACACACACAAACACATGCACACACACAGTATATATGACTGGATAGTGCAGAACAAAGAAACAATATAATTTTCAAGGACCCGTCTCTATCGCTTGCAATTTTTCTTTACTATTCTTTAGATTAACAATCTCCCTTCTTTACGCTTTTGTGTTACAGTGTTTATTATTTTTATCTTGTAAGAATTTTCCATTATGAAAAATGTATACTTTTGGGTACATCTTCCATATCGAAAATATGTTAAAAAATACCTCATCCTTTAGGTTTTCCCCCAGCGTTATCTGACTCTTAAGATACCCGACCAGTCTCTCTCTCTCTCGCTCTCTCTCTCTCTCTCTCTCTCTCTCTCTCTCTCTCTCTCTCTCTCTCCTTCACCTTTCAACGAAGTCCTTGCTTGATCTGGTCTAATTTATAGAGCAAATATGTAAATAAGCAAAGGAAAAACAGCGTTGATAGCTTTATGAGCAATGTTTATGAGCATTAGCCAGATGACGGGGAGGCGTACCAGCGAATATTTCTGGAAGATTAAGAGTTATAAAGACTTGACTCCCGGATGGTCCGCTAGGCACCGAAGCCGCTCGGCCGGAGCACAGTCCAGATGACGAAAGTAGCCACAGTTCCGCCGCTCCCTCCGAGCTAGATTAGGGTAAAACAGCCTCTTTTGCTGTTGAAAGCACTAATTCCATCATCACTATCGTTGCTTTTGTTGTTCTTGCTGTTGTTGTCTGTCATGGGAAATGTAAATATGCAAATAGCACAGTCAGGTCGAGCTGGTACGGAGATAACGTGAAGATGACGTGGTTAGATAAGCAAAACTGGAGTTCTGAATCAGGTCTTTTGTTTATCTTTTTTATTATTCAAAATGTGCAAACATGCATATAAGCAGAATCAAAAAATCATAATAAAAAGGGGAAAATATAGCGAAAGGAATAGCCAATAAACAGTGAATAAATATTTAAAAGTCACATATAATAAATAATATTATTAAGAAAAAGCAAGGTAATGGCGGGCGCCTTAAAACAGTATTATACCGATCCTACTTTTGCAGACTCTCCTCACGACTGATATGCTCTGAACGCAGTTGTAAATGGGGAAGGAGAGGTTACTCATTTCTCTTTTATCATTGAATTACTTTATCCTCCCTTCATTTTATTCTTATTTACTGCTCTCTATCCTTTCATTCTACACTTTTACATTTGCGTATTTTCAGGCGAGGAATTTTACATGTCAAGTAAATGTCCCTGTAACTGAAACACTGAATATGAATCTTGACTTCTTCGTCCTTTAGTTTTCCAAGACATCTTCAAGAGGGCTGACACATAGTGATAGAAATTTACATCATATAAGCTAGAGTAACATAACAAGCGAACATGCAGACTGCCAGAATAAAAAATGTATATAGGCTGAAATATTGGTAGGTTTTCTGTACATACTGTATTCAAACCCATTACCATTTCTGTTTACTGGGCAATTCAAAAAGGATAGGCTACCGTCCTTTTTCATTTCCGATGGGAATTTTAATTAATTAACATCCCCTTCCCCGCAAAAACAAAAATTATTTTTGTTCCCTGGCTAAATACATATGACGTTAACATACCGGAACCATATTACCTTTCGTAGAATGATTTTGTTTAAGATTTTCATTTCAAAAAATTCCTTATAGAAATGATTTAAAACTGAAAATAAAAGGTTACCCATGGCCATACCAAAATTTTCTTAGTAAAATTTTACGTTGAATCCCAATTTCCTTTCTTTTACACATTGAACAAATTTTTCTAAAGTATTATTGGAGAATGGTATAACCAGCTGTCTGCTCCTAAGGTATTAGATAAAAATTCTAACCCATCATCAATAATTACCTTTGTAAATAATGATACCAAATAACACTCTGGACGCAATAGTAATGTGTACGTTATACCATTTATTTTTCAAGTCTACAGGGCTTTACGTTAGCATCAGAAATGGTAACAACTAATGGGTTAAGAATATCAACAAAGTATTTTACTAAATTGAATGACGCCGAACCAACGGCTTGGAGAGAAAATTTTGGTGGTTTTTATTACTCTGGACAAATAGTGTAACAATGGTGGAGTCATACAAAAGATTTTTATCAGGATTTAATTTCAATTTGATAGTTCATTAACATTTTTCAATTACTATTCACTCTGTACTTGGGATTTTATTTTGTACTTTCATGTATTTTCATCACTTAGAAGATTGTTCATTTATATATATATATATATATATATATATATATATATATATGTGTGTATGTGTGTGTGTGTGTGTGTATATATGTATGTATATATATATATATATATATATATATATATATATATATATATATATATATATATATACATATATACACACATATATATATATATATATATATATATATATATATATATATATATATATATATATATATATATGTTATCACTTCTATTTAAATTTACAAGCTCGCCAGATTGATCAACTTTCGGCATGCGTACATTTTTCACTTTTCAGTTCACTGATGGGTACCGAGAGTCCTTTTGGTTAAATTAGTGTGTCTGGTTTTTCATTTTTACACTGATAATTCCAATCGTTTGCATATTCCTTTACATTGCACTTAGTATATTTATTGTAAACTTCTACCAATGTGTATCAGTCCTCTTGAAAATGTCCTATAAAATTAAAGGCGAAACTGGCAAGGATTTACAACCGATGTTGCATTTTTCCTTGAGATACATCTAACATTATATATATATATATATATATATATATATATATATATATATATATATATATATATATATATATATATATATGTATGTATATATTGGTGTGTGTTTGTATAAACCCGTTGCCAGACTGTCTCACCTGCTATAGAAGTTTGCAAAATGAATGTACATTTCATAAGTCCCGCCTTAAAACAGCTTGTAACATCTCTACGGTTGGGACTTTTCGTCTTTATCCTCATTTATATGACCGTAATTTTTTTTTTCTAATGGGTAAACAGACAATAATAATAATTCACTTTTATTCAACATATTGTTAGAAAAATCAAGAGGGAATCCAAGGTTGCTGGGTTGTCGGACATGGTAACCAATTGTCGCCTTTAACCCTTTGGCCCTTTTGTATGAATCACAACATTATTTTAAGACTAAAATTGCCTGTCCCTTGACGATGTATGGGTTTCATATGATACTGTTTATTCATTCGGCTTGTCGCCTGCATTTTCCACACCAAAAAATAGTCGTAATCTGTCTGTCTGTCTTTTTGCAGTTCTAATCTAACTAGCTCTTTAGAAAATTGAACACTATTCCCTTCCTCCACCCACTCCCCCTTCTCTCTCTCTCTCTCTCTCTCTCTCTCTCTCTCTCTCTCAATATATATATATATATATATATATATATATATATATATATATATATATATATATATATATATATATATATATAATATATATATATATTATGTAAATTTATATATAAATAAATATTATATATATAATGTATATAAATTATTCGTTGGCTGTGAAGTATCTTTAAAATTCATGCTAGCCTCAGAAATCATACCACGGAATGCCAGCAAGATGGGAATCAAAAGGTCCTACGAAAATTAAATCCTAACATAAAATCTATTTTCCTCCATATGGAGATGCGGTTTCATTCAATTTGTAGATAAACCATTAGGAGATAAATGCAGCTCCTCCAACAACTTAATTAACTTATTCAGGCTGGACACAAATAAGAAATAGACGCCAAGAGCAGCAGCTAGGCTGTTCCAAGAGCCTCTCACTTTAATTGATGAGAGCCTTGAATATAAACTAGAATAATAAAATCATCAAAGGTTAAACAGATTGGGGGAGGCTTTCCTAATTCATGTAATGTGGTTAGTAACGCAGAAGGTTCGCCTGGGCAATTGGTTGTTTAAACTCATGAGATGTTTTCGATTAGTTTGTGTGCTACACAATGAAGCAATTCTAGAGGCGAAGTTTTTGCCACAAGGCTCAGACGAGACTTGCTTTGTACCTGGTCTGACTCCATCATCTTTCGGGCCTCATCAGGAACCACCGCCGCTCGCTCCAGATCTCTAGTGTATGTTGCAAAATTCATTAATCCTTGGTTGCTGAGCATACATTTAAGACGCGTATTTACTGTTATCCCATTAACTGAGAGGATATATGGAAACGGAAGCCTGTGACAAACGCCGTTTATGGAATTTAGAATTAAAAATTTACCTCACGTAACAAATTAAATAGAAATTTGGAGTTGGGAATGGAGTTCAATTTCTTTTCTTATCTCTCTCTCTCTCTCTCTCTCTCTCTCTCTCTCTCTCTCTCTCTCTCTCTCTCTCTCTCATTGTAAGTAATCTCACTCTCTCAAGGAAAACAGTAGACATACAGTAAAGCAAACTGTCAGCTGCTAGTGTTTTAGTCGACGAACAAAGCCCTTCTATTTATACAGTTGTCCTTATACTAAGGGTATAATGCATCCTGGATTTATATACGCTCTCGATTATATAACCATAAGACGGAAGTGCTAAATGGGAGGAAAGTGAATAACAGGAATGAGTAGAAGATGGGACCTAAATAAATAAAACTAAGAAAAGAAACTGAACTCCATTCCCAACTCCAAATTTCTATTTAATTTGTTAGGTGAGGTCAATTTTTAATTCTAAATTCCATAAACGGCGTTTGTCACAGGCTTCCGTTTCCATATATCCTCTCAGTTATTGGGATAACAGTAAATACGCGTCTTAAACGTATGCTCAACAACCAAGGATTAATGAATTTTGCAACATACACTAGAGATCTGGAGCGAGCGGCGGTGGTTCCTGATGAGGCCCGAAAGATGATGGAGTCAGACCAGGTACAAAGCAAGTCTCGTCTGAGTCTTGTGGCAAAAACTTCGCCTTTA
>NC_089777.1:42697216-42727216 GCF_040412425.1 Macrobrachium rosenbergii | reverse complement strand
TTAATGATAATACAATGTCCATAAAGTAGCATTCCCGCCCTATAAGTTGCGATGCTAGCAGCGCACCGCTTCTTATAAGCAAAATTACTGGTAGTAATCTATTAGCGTCATTTAGGAAGCTTTGCAGATTTTTATAAAAAGAATTACTAGAAATAATACAGCATCCTTTAATATAGCACCTTTTAAGTAGCATTACTAGAAGCATGACAGCGTCTAATATAATCTTATAAAGCTTCAATACATACATCGCTGTCAAGGTTACTCAACAGTTTTTTATATCTATACTTCTGAAAATGCTCATACGTCCTACTATCCTTTTCCCAAGCCTTCAGATGCCCACCCACTTCACTGACTCATAGGTTTTGTTGTGACCCACTGTTGCTCGGATAAGACCATTCCATATGACTTCCACACAATCCCGATCCAGTCACGGGATCTCCGAGATTAACCATTCAAGTCACTCAGATATATTCACATAATCCCATCTTGGTCTTGGTTGGTTGAGACGCAGTCCAGATGTCCAAAGGTGTTTAAAACGCCCGTTCGACCACAAGCTGCATCCACATTTTGGCTTTTTACTTTGCATCCATTGCCGCTTCCTTTCTTCCATCTTGCTGTCCCACCTCTCTTTTACTTCTTAGAGCAATTTTCTGAATCTCTTTATCTTGCTATCCAATCATTCCAACTCCTTTTCTCCGAATTAGGTACCGGGCGGCTGGAAATGCTTTAGTGCTTGGCTTTATAACCTAAATTTTAGGATTCATTTTCATTCTTGTTCCCTTTAGCACGCAACTACTCTTAGCAAACGCTGTCCGCCTCGGGCAAGGACCTGTGCCACCAAAAGGCCTACCTCAGTCTTAACTAATTAACCAACCCCTTTTCTCTCTAATCTATTTGGTTCCCATAATAATTATTAAAGAAAGGTTGGCTAGGCCTAAAGTTCATAAAAGGATTGTAATGAATTAGCTGCTATTGAGGAGCTTCGAGCAGTCTTGCTCAACCCCCGAACTCAGCCTCTGGATTCGAATGTGACTATTGAGCTTCGTAGCTTCACCTTTCGCCATTTGAGCCCCAATGTTTACCTTTCACTCAAGAACAAATCCTCCGTGCAAGCCTTCTGAGGGTCCTGACATGTAACTCAGTGGTCTTGTAAATAATAATAATAATAATAATAATAATAATAATAATAATAATAATAATAATAATAATAATAATAATAAGAAGAATAAGAAGAAGAAAGAAGAAGAAGAAGAAGAAGAAGAAGAAGAAGAAGAAGAAGAAGAGGAGAGGGAGGAGGAGGAGGAGGAGGAGGAGGAGGAGGAGGAGGAGGGAGGAAAATATAAAAAAAATGGAAAATGATTACTTAAAACATCAACAATACCTACAAAAATCATGATAGTGATATTAGTGAGATATTATTAGTAAGATGAAAAACAGGTGTAAGATTGAGAATTATTTCATTTAACAATAACAGAATTAACAACAGCAATAATAATAATAACAACAACTCTCTCCTGAGTTTTAATCCAGCAGGCAGCCAGCGTCAAGTTGAACAACCGCGGAAGTATGGCCCTCTGGCGAACAGGTGTTTTTTCACCAGGTAAGGTTATGGAAATCGTTTTTATGCCGTGTGTTTTTTAAGGCTTGTCCTGCATTGTATATAAGAGCAGCGTCCCAAGAGCAATGGCTTAAGAATGGTATTCGCAAGATTTTACATTTTTGGCTTTCAAATTTATTTATTTTTCTGTGTTGATTTAAGAAATTTGTTCGAGTTTTTCACCACTTCTATGTTGTCATTATTATTATAAGCAATCTTTGTTGAGTTTAATAATAATAATAATAATAATAATAATAATAATAATAATAATAATAATAATAATAATAATAATAATAATAATGCTATTATCATTATATTATTATTATGAAAGACTTCAAAATGAGCTTTAATGCAATCTTTAACAGATTAGAATGCCCATATGTAAAAAAAAAAAAAACTATTCGCCAAGTATTTCCCGGACTCATTTTCGCTATTTACCGGAGCCCTTAAATAGCGCTGTGAATGATAAGTTGCTATCACAGAAAAAGTGTTGTGCTATCAGTAAGTCTTGACTCAACGCCATACCAGTTCGAGAAGCTGAAATCTCTGGTGTAGTTTATTTTCTGATTCCCAGGGGGTAACAGTAATATAATAATTATAAAGGTTTAAGAAGAGTTAACCGAAATACATATTCAGAATGTAAAATTAAATCATAATAATTATAAAAGATTTTCGAGTTAATTGGTGTTAAAAAATGTGCCTTGTAAAAGATCAATTTCCGTTTTCAATATCGACCCACCTCTCTCATTAATCTGCTCCTGAAGAAGTAACAGCGGGTCACAATGAGACCTGAAAGCCTCACTGAGGCGGGAGGTTGGCGGGAGCCTGCTATCTGAATATTATCAGAGAGATGATGATGCTATGTGTGACGTTACCATTCCACCAGCACAATCCGTTGAAGGAATTACGGGAAAGGAGATATTGTCATTGATGCCACCACTTAATCATTTTTTGTTTAATGGAAAAAGAAGACAATTATCCTTAGTGATGCCTCATCATGACACTTGGTGAAGGAATTACGAAGAACTGTCAATGATATCATCAGGTCACACCGCCACTGGGGAACAGAATTAGGGAGATGATAATTCGTGACGTCATCACTACATCATCATCATTTGTAGGTGGAATCAGGGAGAAGAGTCTGCCATTAGGTGCTGGAATCATGAGGTGTCATCTGCGATATCATTAGAACACTGTAGCAGAGTTCCGCTTTTTTTTTTTTTTTTTTTTTTGACAAAACAAGTCCTGCAAGAAAAAAAAATGTCTGAATAAAAGGGAAGCAGGAAGAGATAATGAATGTTGGCAGTCGAGGGAAAGTAACTCCTTGAACTGTTGCTCTTGTTTGTTCATGAGTTTGGCATTCGCTCAACCGTTCCGTTTCCTCTCTGGACTCAATGTAATCTATAGACCTTCGGTGTGAAAATCTGTGATCTGTTACCGGCAGCACCAGACCCTCCAAGAGATTCCTTGTAAATTTATTTCCCTTGCACCACAACCTCGATGAGTCTCTGTGATCTAATGCTGCTGGCACTGAACCCTTCATATGACTCTCTTTGAGCTGTTGTCACCAGCACCAAACCCTTCAAGTGACTCAGTGACTCTTCATGAGATGTTGCTAGTGTTACCGCAGCTTTCACATGACTTCGTGCTATCTAATGCCACTGGCACCAGACCTTCTGTCCAAATGATTGTTCAGGCTCTAGACTCTCCGTGTGACTCAGTGTCAGCTATTGCTGCTAGCACCAGAACCTCCATGTTATCTAGAGTGATTTGCTCCGTGGCACGAGATCCCGCCATGTCTCCCTTCAGTGTTGTCTTAATTTAGCCTTGAGGATTTTCAGTATCCAGTTCAGTTTGAAACCCTGCAGGAGGTCGTCGACTTTCCAACTTCTCCATCTTGTTTGGCATTTATTTCGTCGTTTTGTCTGCCATAAAATTTGTATCGCTTTTGTCTGAAAGGCAAATTAGCTTTAAATAAGACCCAAGTCCAGGCAATCTCCCGGCCTGCTAATTTTAGCGCCAAGAAACAAGTATAACTTAGCAGGTTTCACCACCGTCGTAATGACGGCAACGCTATTTAAAGAGTAATTAAAACATTTTCCTAATTGCCATGGCTAAGAACAACCCTTAACCCTTGACCTGTATTGTGGTGGTCGGCCAGTGAGTCTCTTCTTCCCGTTAGGGCGAGTTGTTCGTGTTTTTTCCAAAGAAAACTGAGCTCTGGAGAATTCAGCCAAAGGATCGTTTCTCTCCGACGAGGTAAGTTGTATTTGTCCAAGGGAAATTGAGCTTTATGGTGATCAGCTAGCGGGACTATTTTCTAACCGTACGGTGATTTTTGTTGTGTTCGCCAAAGAAAATTGGTCTTTAAGATCTCTCGAAGAAAAGGAGTCATAAATAAGGTTTTCTTTTTGTTTGTAACATAGCTTCTTTCGCCATGTCCCAAGATGTGCAAATTTGTCCGAAGAAAGATTCAGCTAATAAAGAGCACCATTAAGAAGAAGAAATGAAAGATTCTCTCTCTCCCTCTCTCTTTCAAATACAAACACAAATCAAGACTACATTCAACTAAGTGCCTTTCTCGTGAGTTTCCCTCTTCAGCGAATCTCTCTCTCTCTCTCTCTCTCTCTAAGCTATGATCTCGGGTAGGTTCCACTGTTACAATTAATGTAGCCTACGTTATGAACATTTTAATTATTAGTGCCAGATATGTGTATGCTCTCTTACAATTATTATTATCATTATATTATTTCTGCTGTCATGTGTTTTTATGTTAGTTACTACTGTTATTCAACCTCAGAAATGTTTTCCTTTAGGAGGGGTAGCACCCCTTTTATTTTGTCTATCCTTATTATATAAATGTAAATGTGATTTATGTATATATATGTTCAGCTTGAACTGTATTTACTTCAGTGTTAAACCCCAGTACTGATGTCAAGGGTTGTTCCACTATGTGACTTAACCCTTTTGGGCGTCCTACGTGTATCTTTTTTGATGCTGGGCCTCTCCCAGGATGAGAGGGGGTGTCCAATAAATTAGCTTCTCACGAGGCCAAATCAATTCAAATAAAATCTCTCTCTCTCTCTCTCTCTCTCTCTCTCTCTCTCTCTCTCTCTCTCTCTCTCTCTCTCTCTCTCTCTCTCTCTCTCGCTGAGACATATACCCACACTCACAAGCTTCTAACAATTGATTTTTTTCTGAAGGAGGCTGCTTGCCCCATGACACTTTTGAATTACTAATTTAGACGTTGTTAATATGATGTATTTCTTACTTAACTCATCGTTATATACAGGTTTAGTAACCTCCATAAGATTATTTTTTTACCATAAATCGTGCGGGTGTTTGCATACAAGCGTAGATTGTTTAAAAGTCTGGCAATGAAGTTATGATTATGGTGAAACGTGTGTAGGTGTTAGCGCCCTGCTGTTAAGATTTATGCGTAGATACAGAAAGCGGCAGAAGTTTTGGAAGTTTTCTGCACGGAAGCATATCCTTAATTTAGAAGTTAAGGGATAAACGCGAGATTGACTGATGAACTGTTTCTCTGGGGTCTACCCTATTAGGAAAAACGGGTTATTGGTGAGAATGTATATATATATTTTTCCGATTTTTCCTGGGGAAATGCTTACCATGAGCCAGTTATAGATTCTAAATGAATGATTTCATTACTTAACTCTAATTTTATATGAAATCTGACTGCTGTTGATTCAGGAAATCGTAAAAACAAGGAAAAAGGGGGAATTTATCTGAGCTGTGGGTCCTACTCACAAGGTATTTGTAAGTAAACACGTTAGGGTAAGTTTAAATTACGTGTATTTACATGAAATGAAATGTCAGAAGATGAAATGGACTAATCAGGCATGCAAGGCCTGAGAGGTTAATTATAACTGGGAAAACTTGAAAGTATATCCGTTGGTGTGACGATGCTGACACAAGGCACAGCCCAGAGAGATTTCCATGACTAACAAACCCTCTGTAAAGGGAGAGATTCACGAATTAAAAGCCAGTAAGGACGCAGTAAAATATACATAGGGCAAGGCGAGCACAGAGAGTGCCAAGAAGCCTTGAACAGATGATGTTATGTAAATATTTAAGCACAGGCATTTACGTAACACTGCCCTAACAAGGTAAGATTGATATGGAAATACTGGCACTTAGAAATGGAAATAGGAAGTTTAGTAGAAGAATTAAAAACAGTGTGACTGACGGGAAGAACTTTTGCAACAGATCACTTTGCCTTGTAGGAGAGGTGGCTTCAGCGAGGGAAAAATGGCGACGATGAAGGGCTGAGGGCTTCACTGGTAAGAAGACTAACGGTCCCTACAAGAAGGCCCACGTGGTAGGGCATGGCTCTCTGAAGGAGATGTGTCTCACTCACATCCAGCAGTGTGTCTCTCACTTGTTCCTTCAGTGAGACACTTATATGACTTCGGTCAGGGGACAGGAGGTTACCCACAGGTAGAATGGGGTTGTTGTCATCTATGACTCAGTCCCAGGTGTCCAGGCCAGCTGTCCTTTTCTCTTAATCTGCCTTCCCGGTGCTTTAGGCTCCTCACAACCTCGTGTCTGTGTAAACAAAAGTTTCCCGCAGCCATATATTCGAGAAAAGAAAGTTGAAAGGCAATTAAAAGATTAAGGGGGGGGCCTATATTCCTTTCGCCCTTCCTTGTCAGGCAGTGCCCAAAATGCACTTTTGTATTTTCCAGCTTTAAATAAAGCATTTGATGGCTGGGATTCTTGGGAAAACATAATAATATACATATATATATATATATATATATATATATATATATAGCTATATATATATATATATATATATATATATATAATATTCTGAAACTCAAAAAGTCATTTTCCTGGGAAAATTTGAAACTCAGAAAAATTTTCCTGGATTTCCTTTATGTATATATATATATATATATATATATATATATATATATATATATATATATATATATATATATATATATATATATATATATATATATATATATATATATATATATATACACTTCATGCTTATTTAAAGCAATGAATTCAAGGCAAGATTATTAATTATAAGAAAGAAACAATTCAAAGGAGATGTGGGAAAATTATTAATATAATTGTTAATAACCTCAATAAAATCAACATTGAAAGCCTATATTGATAATTTCTATAAGTAGAGATCCGCTTTCTGCAGTAACCGGAGTTCAGAGTGCCTTTCCTATCTGCGCATGCGTTGTAGCTGCTGTCTAACCCCGATGTGCAAAATGTACAGTGTTTCCTTTTTTTATTCGTTCAAATGCGAGTTTCCTCATGAATTCGTTCGTTTCTTCTTCGTTTTTTTCTTCGGAATTCCCTATAGCGACTGCTTCTTGACATTGCGATGGCATATTTCGTTAAAAAGGCTGTTTAAATGAGGTCCGGAATCAATTATCGGGCACTCTGCAGCAACACCTCCATCACCGCCATCATGCACATCAACGCTTTCAGCCTCACCCAACCACCCCACCAAACTCTCTCTCTCTCTCTCTCTTTTCTCAAGACATCACTCAAACAATTTGGAGCGAAATCTATCTATGAGGTTTTTAACTATTGCAAGCAAATTCGTGCTTACAAGTTCTTTCTCTCTCATTTATAAATCCCCTTTATGAATGGGGTTAAACATCAAGTCATACTAGAAAGACTCAAGAACATTTATCACTGCAAGTTAATCATTCTCTCTCTCTCTCTCTCTCTCTATATATATATATATATATATATATATATATATATATATATATATATATATATATATATATATATATATATATATATATATACACATATATATACACACATATATATATATATTAATATATATAGTATATTATTATAATGTGTTATAATATATATAACTATTCTACAGATATGATATGTCTCTGTGAAATTTTGATGTTTTGATTGCAGATTCGTCATTTGTTGTGAAATATGATGATATGATTTTAAAATGCCCTTTTCTTACAGATAAATTGTGTATCGTGTGATGCTGAATTATGTTTTGATATGTTTTTTTTTTATTTGTGTAATATATTGTGAAGTATATTAAAATGAATACTGAGTGTTATGAAATCGAATTCATAAAATGCCAAGTAGAGAGAAAGGTTAGGATTCTTATTACTTAGCCATCTCTTATTGACACAAGTGTTTGGGGGAAGGCAAAAAGGCAAGGGTTTCTTGTGACGAAGTGACAATTATCAGCCATAATTCTTATTACCTCATTATCGTGTGTTTATTCCATAATTATTATCTTTCTCTATGCCTATTATGTTTTCCATAATCTGAGTGAGGAGAATGAGGAAGTGAGAGAGATGAAGTTGACACGTTGACAGCCGACCCAAATCTGATTGCAAAAGACTTTTTTCTGTGTACACAGGTGTTTTGAGTGGAATGGATGCTGTCAATTTTTAGATAAGGCGCTTGGAGCTCCAGTCCTGTATGTATAATGTATGTATACTTTATGTGTCATGTATACTGAGAGGTGGAAGGAGAAATCCGTTATTCAAAGACTGAAGGGGCTAGTTAGTAACACTTTAGGACCCACCATATATATACAAAGGTAAATCAGAGGAGCTAGGAGTTGCCCTGGGGAATTCAAAGATAGCAGTTTTCTCTCTCTCTCTCTCAAATCATAGAAGGGTATAAATTGATTGCTTTTCCTAAATATATAAGTTTTGTAAAACTCTCCCATGAAATGTATATTTGTGTATGGCTATAACTATTTGTGTTCTTCAAGCATTGTGTTTATATTCAGTATTACCAAAGGAGTAAGGAAATGTGCTTATTTGCTTGTACTGTAATTAGGTGAAAATTGAAGTGTTATCTTTGAGTAAGTTTTAGAAAGACGTGAGTTTAGCCTTTTTTTTTTTAAGTGAAAGTAATCTTTTGAGAGATTGATATAATCTTTAATCATATTTTGTCTTAGTGAAATTGCTGTTGGTATATTTCCATTTTTTGCATATTTCATTCTTATGTGTTCATGTTTTCATATTGCTCACACAAGTTGAAATGTTTATAATTTCACAATATTACCCAAAGATTTGTGTTGGTGATTACTTAGAGTTTTGTTGGTGTTAATTGCATTATTCAGATTTCAGTGCATACTTATTGTTGAGATTTCAGTAAGTACCTGTATTCATTCCCATTTAATAATATTTTAGTGAACACTTGGGCTAATTGCAGATGTTCAGATTTATATCTAAAACTTCAGTGAAAGTTAATGGTTTGAATTTTACTTAATTAAAGAGATTTCATGATAAATTAAAGTTTTGTGACTTAATTTTGGTTAAGAAATACATAAATCTTACACTGTTGTCAAGTAATAGTGAATCTTCTTGAGATTGTGAACTCTGCTTATGACTTTTGAACTTAGAAATAAATTTGTCTGTTTAAAGTTTTTAAAGCACAGAGTTTCATTTTGACCATCAGTGATTAGAGACATTTGTGTGTGTGTACAAGGTAAGTGATATATCTGTTTGTTCACCTGAGACTTATTTAGGTGAAATAGAACCAGGAAAACAATTATAGTATTTGTTGGAGTGATACCCTTTTTCCCTTAGTCTGTTTATAGCTTATCAGTTGTTACCTCACCCATAACTTGATCAATTTAGATTGAATTTTCAAGAGTTAAGCAAGTTTTAAGGGATCACTGTATCTTTAGAGTATTCAGTCTTAATATTTTTGTTATGAGGTTTCAAGTGTCTGGCTGAAGTGAGGTAACTTTTTTGGTCTTATTATTTCTGTAATAACCAGGTACTTGATCACTTTGACAATATATATATATATATATATATATATATATATATATATATATATATATATATATATATATATATATATATATATATATATATATATATATATATATATATATATATATATATATATATATATATATATATATATATATATATATATATATATATATATATATATCCAGGCACTTATCTTAATAAGATGGTGAGAGACAGACAGACAGGCAGAGACAGAGAGAGAGAATGATTGACTCGCAGTGGCAAATATTCTTGGTCTTTATCTAGTATGACTTGATGTTTAACCTCATTCATAAAGAAAATTTATAAATGAGAGAGAGAGAGAGAGAGAGAGAGAGAGAGAGAGAGAGAGAGAGAGAGAAGAGATATTGAATTTGCTCGCAATAGTTAAAAACCTCATAGATACATTTCACTCCAAATTGTTTGAGTGATGCCTTGAGAGAGAGAGAGAGAGAGATTGGTGGAGGTGGTTGTGCGAGGCTGAAGGTGTTAGTGTGTGTGATGGCAGTGGTGGAAGTGTTGTTGACAAAATGCTCGATAATTAATTCCATACCTCATTTAAACTGACTTTATGATGAAACATGTCACCGTAATGTCACGACGAAGTTGCTCTAGTGAATTCCGAAGGCAAAAACGAAGAAACGAATGAATTAATGAGGAAATTCGCATTTGAACGAATAAAAAAAGGAAACTGTATATTTTGCACGTCGGGGTTAGCCAGCAGCTACAATGCATGCGCAGATGGGAAAAACGCTCTGAACTCCAGTTACTACAGAAAGCGTATCTCTACTTACAGAAATTATCAATACAGGTTTCCAATGTTGATTTTATCGAGGTAATTACCAATTGTATTAATAATTATCATGAATTATGATCAAATTTCACGTAAATTCTGAATAAAAAATTTATGTTATAGGGGATTTATTGTTGCAGGTTGATCACATGTCTGACAATGCCTGGAAGAAAACCTAGAACGCTCAGGCAAAAAATTACCGTTAACTATTAAGCACCTGAAGGAAAATCTGACGGAACTGGTAAAAACGAAAATTTCATTCAGTTAAATATAAACTTTCATGGGGTTACATAAGGGGTTGATTTTGTTGGGTCTGTCAAGTGGTTCAGATTTCTATTGCATAAACATACAAACATTGTCTGGGTTTATATATTATGAATTTCTATATATATATATAAATATATATACAAACATATATTTATATATTATAATATATATATATATATATATATATATATATATATATATATATATATATATATATATATATATATATATATATATATATAAATATATATATATATATATATATATTTATATATATATATATATATATATATACAATCATGACACACAATCACAAATACATACATACATATCAAATATATAGATCTACACAACAAATATACACATACACACATACACATATATATATATATATATATATATATATATATATATATATATATATATATATATATATATATATATATATATATATATATATATATATATATATATATATATATATATATATATATGTATATATATATATATATATATATATATATATATATATATATATATATATATATATATATATATATAATATATATCAGTATTTTCAAATTTACTTTATATGTTCATTAACTTACTTCCAAAGGGAATTATACGTAAGTGCATCTGCCCAATTTATCAAACCCAAAAGGCATAGTTTCTATTCTTGGCAAGGGAAGATGCATTTATCATGCTCCAAGGAATCAGTCCAGTCCTATAGTAAAAGGAACTCTCGGTAAGTCAGTCCTGCAACTGAGGGATGTTTCAATGATGCATTCCTGTTACCAAAGGACATCTCATTGATTCAATACTGCTATGGAGAGAAATCCTAATGATTCATTTCTGCTATGGAGGGAAGTCTCATTTACTCAACCTTGCTTAGGAAAGAAGTCCCCAAGATTCACTCCCGAAACAAGTCTCCAAGATTCACTCCTGCCAAGGAGGGAATTGATTCAATCCTGCTAAGGAAAGAACCAAGTGGAGATTCGAACAAATGAGCTGCTTTCGTTCTTATTTGGTGAATTTCATCCAAATGTAATTCAAATAGGCCTCAAATAAATGAGCTTCCAGTCCGATCACTTCGAAACATCGAACTTTTAAAAAGTTGGATGTTTCAGAATATCTAAACTGCGAGATGGCAACACGAGGCTGTCTCTAGTGATAGCCTTCTGTAGACAGATAGGCCTCTCTCTCGGTCTATTGCAGACTTCGTAGGCCTACTTAAAGGAAGCCGTTAAGGGTGACAAAGTGAACTCGCGGGAACTTATACGCCGAAATTTAAGTGACACAGGTTGATAAGTAACTTGTATATTTCCTTCTGAGTAAGTTAATTGACCGAACGGTAGTGGCTCTTAGTTGTGAATGCCGTCTTGATAACACAGATCGTTAGTCAGTATCAGCGTCATTCGAGGTTGATTCTCCTCTTTTGGTTAAGGGTTATATACGTAGCGAGAGGGAGAACTGAATTGTTTAAAAATTACTCTATTTGATTTTATTTGCGACAAAGTAAGAACGGTTGAACTGGTCGCCATAAAATCTCTCTCTCTCTCTCTCTCTCTCTCTCTCTCTCTCTCTCTCTCTCTCTCTCTCTCTCTCTCCACATGGAGATTATTATAGATCAGAAAACTGTGGCCAAGTTATGTTGTCGTCAGTTTTATGTTGTCTCTTTAAGAGAATAGACCCGCACTTGACTTTCAATGATCGACATGGATTTAGAACCTGTTATTCTACATCCAGAGTCTGTCTGTCATTAGAAAAGCTCTTGATAGCGCGAACCCTTAGTCATCAATCGGGAATATAATTGATCTTAAAATACCCGATATGTATGTTAGCAGGATTCAATTCTGATACGTAAGCAAGGAGTATGTGTATAATTGACAATCAAGTGTCGAAATCCTTTTATATTTGTAACAGCGAACATCAGAGACATGCCATATTTGGTTCACTTTTTAATTTTCTGTAAAAGAAAACTATTGAGATGGCTACTTGTCTGTCCGTCCGCACTTTTTCTGTCCGCCGTCAGATCTTAAAAAGTACTGAGGCTAGAGGGCTACAAATTGGTATGTTGATTATCGACCCTCCAATCATTAAACATACCAAATTTCAGAACTTTGGCCTCAGTAGTTTTGATTTTATTCAAGGTTAAAGTTAGCCATGATCGTGTCTGGCACCTATAGCAACACAGGCCACCGCCAGGCTGTGGCTGAAAGTTTCATGGCCCGTGGCTGAGAGTTTCATACAACATTATACGCTGTACAGAAAACTCGAGAAACTTATGCGCATTTTTTACTTGTTAAAATTTATATTGGTTCACTTTTATGCGCCATTTCCAGTATGAGATATGGTTGCAGGCTAAAATTTACTTCTGCCAATGATACGGCGTTTGCTGATGGCACTGCTCTTTTATCTCCAGCTGCTTACAGTCTGTAGTTGTTGATTATCTTAGTTCACCGGTTAGCAGCTGGCATAGTGTTGTGTTTCAGTTACTCAGTATGGTGTTTCATTCAAGTGAGGTAAAAATTATTTCTGTGAGTCCTTTCATAATGTAGAAACAATTTATTACATAGCGCTGAGTTTTGGATTGGTAGAAAAAAGTTACAGGTCCCTTTAAACAATTTGCATTGGGTTACCACTGAACTGAAAAAGTCTAAAAGTCCATTCATAATGTAACCATTATTACTGTTAGGAAGCAGTGCTGCACACTTTTTAACATTTAATTAATCTGTTAGGAAGCAAGGCTGCACGCTTTTTAACATTTAATTAATCTGTTAGGAAACAAGGCTGCACACTTTTTAACATTTAATTAATCTTTTAACACTTTTAACATTAATTAATCTGTTAGGAAGCAAGGCTGCACACTTTTTAACATTTAATTAATCTGTTAGGAAGCAAGGCTGCACACTTTTTAACATTTAATTAATCTGTTAGGAAGCAAGGCTGCACACTTTTTAACATTTAATTAATCTGTTAGGAAGCAAGGCTGCACACTTTTTAACATTTAATTAACTGTTAATCACACTTTTAACATTTAATTAATCTGTTAGGAAGCAAGGCTGCACACTTTTTAACATTAATTAATCTGTTAGGAAGCAAGGCTGCACACTTTTTAACATTTAATTAATCTGTTAGGAAGCAAGGCTGCACACTTTTTAACATTTAATTAATAAATTTTAATTTTTTGCAGATTTTAGGTTTGTAAATACACCCTGTGATTTTATTAGGATAACACTAACGTTTTTAACAGTCATGTTTTTCTCTTGTAGAGAATTAAATGATGCTCAACAATATAGTACAAGTGGTAGCCCATAAATTCACTGTTGTAGAATGATAAAGATGCCTTGAAGATCAGAACTGTGTGTGCACAGACGTTAGCACCTGGGATTTGTTCTGAGACTTTAGTACATCTTCATGTTTGCTGCACATCCAGTGTGGATAAATGACTACGAATTTTTTTTTATTTATTCATTTTATTTTACTTGTGTAATATAATATTTAATGTATTACTTTAAAATCTGTATATAATGTTCGACAGTGTCCATATTCTTATTATTATTATTATTATTATTATTATTATTATTATTATTATTATTATTATTATTATTATTGATAACACGTTGCATACTGCTGAAACTGTCGTAAAGAGATCATGCAGTTATACATTACTAGATTAGACTCAACCGATTGTACACATTTCATGTGTGTAATATTTCCAGTTGAACATATTCATGAGTGTTCTTGTGTTGCTCTTCTTCATTCTACAAATTTCATTTTAGTAAGTAGGTGAAAGGTGGCTGTAGTTACATCTCAATCCTTATTATTAGCGTTGTATTTTTCCTCTTAAAATTATGCACAGACTCTTAATATAAGATTGGGTCTTTTGTTTGTCTGGGAAATTTTGAATGATCGATGTTTTTCCTTTGAATTTTCCTCATCATTTTGTATCTGTCGTTAATTTCCCTGCTTCATTTTTTTTTATATAATTCTTAGAGCTTGAGTTGCGTATGCTTATATGGTTATGTTTTATATTATGAATAGTTTTAGACAAACAGACCGAATAGTTTCTTAGCATTATACATTATTTACTGACAGAAGAATCCGTGCTTTTATTTTTCTGTGTAATATCACGTATCGATAATGAGAGATTCAGCTTACTGCTCTTACTACTATACAACCATTTCATACAACTGTCACTCTACATCTAAGCCGCTCTATGTGCATTCATCTATGCCTGCCTAACACACTCTCTCTCTCTCTCTCTCTCTCTCTCTCTCTCTCTCTCTCTCTCTCTCTCTCTCTCTCTCTCTCTCATAAACATTCTTAAATGCGGGAAGAGATAGGGAGAGCGCGGCATTCGAGACTAAAAAAAACCAGTATTCCACACATCGCCGACAAAACCCTGCAATCTTCCAGCGATCCCTCTCTTTCCCTCTCTCTGGGCCGCAATGAATAAAAAAAAATCCCATACCATTTCTGAGAGCGCATCAAGTGATAGTTACGGCCTAAATACACCTGCAGTTGTACGCCGAAAAACCTCTTCTATCTTCCGTAGACGCCGCGGACTGGTGATGAAAATCCCATCTGGTCGCCAACGACCGGCAACTAGGGCGAGATTACGGTCAATAGCAACACGTAAATCAAGTGATAAGTAATGCACGTCCTCACTACAGGTAGCAGAATGCTTCGCTCAGTACCTCATTATTATTCGATTTATCTCAGGTCTATGGGGGAGGGTAAAGAAGTTTCTCAGTTTTTCGGGACTTCGGCAAGTGATTGTTACATTTACAGAGAGAGAGAGAGAGAGAGAGAGAGAGAGAGAGAACATTTTCTTCCTAGTTATATACCTCATGATTTCCAGTAATTTATGTTTATCTCTGATTTGAAAGTGTTTCTATGCGATTGTGTGGGTTAGACAGACAGGCAGAGAGACTGACAGATGAGCTGGTTTGAGAGACACCTAAACACACAAACAGAACAGGCTAACAAAGCAAGAGAGAGGAAGAGCGAGAAAATTTCCCCATGGATATAAACACAAGTGCTTAAGTTACTAAACTTCGTAATTCTAAACAATCATTTCTATTACTATTCTATGCAAATTGTCTCCCCGGGTAACTTTCTCTCTCTCTCTCTCTCTCTCTCTCTCTCTCTCTCTCTCTCTCTCTCTCTCATTAGAGGTCTCTGATCTCGTCGGCGAAAAGTTAAACGTTTGGAATAATTAACAACATGAGCCCATATCAAACTTAATTAGCATTCTTCTGCATACGGGGCGTCGCAGGGATGTTTCATTTTTCTCCTCCCTTACCAAAGTATTTTTTTTTATTCCTCTCTTCTTCGCTTACTATTCTTCGTTATTCTTTTACGCCAACTTGTGTCTTTCCAGAGAAATAAATGAGTTCCCTAAACTGTAAACATGATAATGAATTTCTTTCCATGAAACAGATAGCCTGCCATAATTGTCTTCCTATTCCCTAGTCCTCTATTTTTATTCTCTTCCCATTTTTGTACTCCCCTCTCCTTTGTATTTATTCTCTTCATTCCAGTGTAGCAAGTAAAGGTCCGTAAATGAGAAAAAAAAAATGAAACAAAACGTTTTATAAATGCTTTAACCGGTTCTGATTTTTCTTAGTTTCCCGTTATTGTACTTCACCCCGGGAATTCACAAAGACGGATTTTTCCCGCTGTCTGATTTATTGAAGGGAATTTACTTCGCTGGATGGCGAAAGTTGACGCGAGGGTTAGAAGAAAACGATAGGGCAAGGAGAAAATAAGATAATGAAGGGAGGCACATTCCCCAACTGTATTATGGTTCGGACGGTCAAGTCTCACTGGAATAACGAGGACACTACCTTGTTCCTCGGAGCTTGTTCTCGTACTGGTCGAGACCCCAGGCTCCACCTTGCCTGTTTTCATTGGAAAAAGGTGGAAATTTTATTGTGTATCTTTCCAGGTCGCTTTTTTTACGTCTGGGCTCTGAGATGAGAATAAACTTTAGGAGGATGAACACATTCCCTTACAACTGCGTTGTTCCCCTGTCGGCTCTGGTAGTTGGCAGCAGGCGGAGTTGGAAAGGTCGTGGGACTAGCAACACCATCCCAAAGATTTGCTGATAGCTCCTTCTGGTGCAACATTCTCTACAGGGGAAAAGGCGTCTGGTGTGTGTGTGTGTGTGTGTAATATATGTGTGTATATATATATATATATATATATATATATATATATATATATATATATATATATATATATATATATATATAAATATATATATATATATATATATATATATATATATATATGTATATATATATGTTTTATATGTTTTTTTAACCGTAAATTGGACGATCGTGCATGCAATATATACAGAGGTATAGGAAAGTAGGGTCCTCAGTACCCACAAAGCGAGATAGTGCGTGATAGCTAGAGGTGAGAGGAGTGGTGTTTAGGGCAGCTCTTCCTGTGGAAGTTTCCTGCTCAGGTGATGCATTCACAATCTAACAGTTTAGCAGTGACTATGACAGTTATCACTGATCACCGTCCTTTCTTTTCTTGAAAACCATATATATTTCATCAGCTAGTCCCTCTCTCTCTTGATCGTAGTAGAAAACGCGGTAGTATTTGAAGCAACCTGTCTCACTTTCCAAAACCATACTTGGAAAATTTAGCATTTACGAGATTCATTTAACTTTGTCATGTGAAGAAAACTCCTATAAAACCTGCCCTCTAATCATCCATAAAGCCACACGAACGAGCAAATTTTCGCTTGTGTATCTCAGGGTAGCCATGATAAGGGGAAAACATTCCCACAATTGTTCGTCCTTTTCATAAGATCCCGCACACCCTTTTCGCTCAGACAATCGCTTGGTTTCCTACACGTGCCTCCCCCGTCAAAAAAATCCAATCTCGCATGACTTAGAACAGTAAGGTAAACACGCATATCCCCTGATCACGTGCTAGTTAGGTCAACCTAGAGTAAACTTGATTTCTTCGCAGATGTGATCTAGGCAAATAAATGCCTTGTGCATGGTAGATTTAAGATTTGTACTTGTTACCTTACGGATGCATTTTTAATTATTCCTTTATGACGAACCTCACTTAATCATTCGTACATGCTTATATTTGTGTATACCCCTAAATCACTGTTTCCTATTTTGCCTAGAGCAACCTAGTTTTATAACTTTTACATAAACCTTAACCCCGATGCCTAGTACCAAGTAACTCTCACCAAACCCAATAAACCCTTTTCCTTTAAGGTTTACGCTACCCATTTTAATAATTCAGTGTTATGACACCCAATCGAGACTCTCGAACTTAAACCCATATCGAGGGCTCCCAACAATCCTTTACAAAAAAATAAAATCTGCACCCGGCATGCAACAACCCAACCTACGTTCTACAGAACAACCCAAACTCACATTCCCTTCGAACAAACCCCATGTCCTCTGGGACAAATCAAACCCCACGTTTTCTGAACGAGAACCCCAACGTTCCCAGAAGCACCTTAACTTCGCGCCATAGCTGGTCTTGTCCATGTGTGAATAAAACCAAAATTACATTCTTTTGAACAATCAAACTCCACATTCTCTGAACGAGAACCCAAACGTTCCCCGGAATGCCTTAACTTCGCACTATAGCTGGTCTCATGAATTATGTTCTTTGAACAATCACACCCCACGTTCTTCGAATGAGAACTTACGTTCTACGGAACACCTTTGACTTCACGCTATAGCTGGTCTCATCCGTGCTTGAACAAACCAAGACCCCATTCTATTTGAGCAACTCTACAAATATTGGAACACCCTAAACCTTGCACAACTAGCCAGCCTCGTCCATGTGCAAGCACCAAGCCATTCCCTGAACAAACTGGAACCCTCACGCTCGATCCCCAGGAATGAGCCTTGCAATACAGTGCCACACACTAGTTCTCTTGAACAAACCAGGAATCATTCTCTTGAGCAAACAAGGATGCTTGCTTCAAAGAAACGAGCCTTGCACTACAAAGTGCCACTCAATAGTTCTCTTGAACAAACCGAAATCCATTCTCTTAACGAGATTTTCCAACTACCCTGCTCGATTCCCAGGAACTCCTTGCACCTGAAACTCCCCCCTTTTTTGTTTCTTTTTATTTCCTTTTTTTTAACACTCCAGCACCATGCAGGCTGATGACTTCAAACATTCTCGGGCATTGGAAAGGGGATGGGACTGGCTGGGAAAGGTTGATGGACTGGGTCTACGAATGGGTCAATGCCGCCAAAAAGGAGAGAGAGAGGAAAGTGAGGAGACAGAAAGACAGGAGAAGGAAGCCAAGAAAGAATGAAAAAGAAAGGAGAAAGAAGCCAGGGAAGACTGAGAAAGAAAGGAGAGAGAAGTGGAGAATAACAAACAAAGGGCCCATGAGCTAGAGCTCTTCTGACTCAGTGCCAAGACCCCACTCCGCCACCTCGCCCGTCTACGCTTAGCCATGCCAACACCTTTGTACCATAATGGAACAACTTGGAACCCGAGGTCTGGCTCGACCATGTAGAAAAGGTCCTAGCCAGTTATCAACTCACTCCAGTAGAAATTTGCTTGCTCCTGGGGAAGCACCTCAGCAGAAAGGGTGTAGTCGCTTTTCACTCCCTCCCCCAGGCAGACCGAGGGAAGCTCGATGAAGTGCATAAGGACATTACTAAGGCCTATAAGATAACCCCTGAATGCTGAAGACAATGTCCTTTTGGGCGTACCATAAGGACAGAGCCCTCAGGAGGTGGCTGGATTCCCTAAGCACCACCACCGCTGGGGACATTCTCGAGCGCTTCAAGCTCAAGGACTACCAATATTATGCCCCCTCCGCTCTCGCCATTGCTTCGGCAGTTATGAACCCAAAACCCTTAGGCCCTCCAACTGAGAGTCCCATAAATGAGGCACCTCCTCTAGGTAGCTACCCTGCACACCAGGTCAAGGCATTCAATGACTCTGGCGCACAAATCTCCGTGATAAGAGAAGACAAGGTCCCCCATGGGGCCACCATTGACTAACATCAACTTGTCACCATTGACGGGATTAATCATATGAAGATGATTCTCCCAACCACCTAATTGAGGGTCACAAGACCCCACAGATCTAAAATCTGCACTTGCAGTAGCCACTTACTTTCCTGGAGGCTATGATTTCCTCCTGGGACAGGATTTCCAGTCCCCTCCTAATTTACGAAAATCCAGGGATCCTCTCACCTCCAAAATTCAATCAAGCACCAAGAGTCGTCAATGACCTGCTTTAAACCTGCTGTTAGTGCCACTTGCGTGCCCTGAGCAGTGCCAGGCTCTGGCCATCTCGAACATCAAGCCCCTGACAAATCTAATTCCTGTACCAGGCCCTGCCCTAATGTCAGCACCCAAGCACACAACAGATCTCCCTTCAGGAGGTCCCAGTTTTGCATTAAACCCACTGCCAGTGCCACTTGTGCGCCCTGAGCAGTGCCAAGCTCCATCCATTTCAAGTGATGAGCCTTTAACCAGTTTAATTCTAGTGCCAGGGCCTGCCCCAGTGCCAGTGCCAAGGAGCACCCTGAATCTCCCTTCCAGAGATCCCAAACCTGCATCAACTTCTCTGCCAGAGCCACATTCCGTCCCTCACGGACATCGACGAAATTCCAGAAACAATCCCTGTGCCTGGACCGGCCTTAGTACCAGTGCCAGAGCACACCGTACATCTTCCTCCCAGGGATCCCAGTCCAGATCGACTCTCTTCCCCCGGTTTGGCAACTCTATCAGTGCTGGAACGAGAGCCGACCCACCATCTACTCGGGTCTCCTCCGGATTCCCCTGACCACAGCATAAACTCACCCTATGATGCGGCCTCCCAACCAGTGCCTGAACTGGTCATGGTGACCTGCAGGCCTCTCACACCCACCACGACCTCTTCCTTTCTTTCCGAGTCCTCCACAGACACGATTATGAGTAAGGATTCTGCCATATCCCAACTGGCCGATGAACTCTAGGAACTGCAACAACTGGTAGTAGAGCTTGTATCAAATGCCCCTGCTTCAGCTGTCAAAGAAGCTGGACCAGGTGGCACTTCAACGTCTTCCTCCGACTCTGTTCCACCAATTCCCCTATCACGTCAAACCATCGACCTAAAAGAGGTCCATGGAAGAAAGGTCAATGGGCACAGACAACTCCAGGTAGCCTAAAGAGAGCCGCTGAGGTCCCCTGGCTCTAGTGCCAATTTGGCACAGTGCCTCACCTTATCTTACAAAGGATTCTGGCACCTTTAAACCAGAGTAAGATGCCAGGTTTCTTCCCATATTACTACTTCTTACAACTTTGTAATTTAATTTCTCCTTGTAATATTTTCTTTTACCCCTTTCATCTTTTCTTTTCTTTCCAATCTCTTAATTTAATATTTTCTTGGCATCCTTGCCCATTCATTAACCCCTTTGTAAAGCCTTATAACGGCTCCTCATTTTTACTTTGTTTCTCACTCTACCAACGCAGAGTGCAAATTGCCAGATCTTTTAGTACAGTGCGTCCGTTGATTTCCCTTTCATGCCACCAAGGGCATAGTAAATTTTAAATTGTATATAGCAGAGCCTTAGACCCTTACCGCACAAGTGCCACAACTGGCACCATGCCATTACCATAGATATTAGTAGATGCTTCTGTCAGAGGAGTCGCTCCCTCTGATTATCTTACTTTGACATCAGTGCCATGGTTACAAGAACAGCCTAGCACTCCCAATGGCAAACCTGGCCCTTTCAAAGAGGCTTAGGAATAAGATCCTGGCATACTAATCATAACTTCTTCTTACCATTCTTTACTGATATAACCCCTTAAGTATCTCACAACTTTCAGAAATTTTCCAGAGCTAAGGCACCTGACTAGAAAAGTCGCTCCATTAACTCTCACTTCGTTCATGAAGGCAAGGCAAACTAACTGCATGACTTTGACTACACAAAGTTAACCTTACAATTAAGTGCATGACTAACCTGAGAATTTCCTATGGTAATAATTGCCAAAACTGTGTATGTTGTTACTTTGACTTATACAGTCATGAAATATTTCACTTAGAATTGTAGTAACCGTTGCCTTAAAGAGTAACAACAGCTTATAACTTAATGAATTTTATTACTAGCAGCATCTTATTCTGCGTTAACATAAATTTTGAAATTGATGTAAAATCGTTAAAATGGCATTATTTGGCAGGAACCCTAATTTTACGATAAAAAGTGTAATCACGGGAAATTTAATGAGTAATAAAGCATAGTCAGTCAAATTGACTTATTTGTAGACATTCGAACCCAATTAAAGGTGCTGTATGTCAACTAGAAGGAGGAGTTACTACGAAGGGACACCCTTCCCAAGCTAACTCTCCCGCCTAGCTTCACAGAAGGAAATAAAATAAAATATAAACCTTTATGCTTGTAAGAAAAGTAACATAAAACTAAAACTGCTTTATTCTATTCAAAGAAGCACAGTCATTTTTCATCATACTGCTGACTGACAGGAAGCCTATGGAAAACATTTGCCCCTTCTTAATCTCTAACTTATTGCTCCCCAGACACTCCTTAATCTCCTTTTCTTTGGACCAGTGTTTGTCTAAATCCCTCTGCTGCAGGAACAAAGCCGTTTGGAGACAAATCCCTACCGTAGGCTAAGACAAGCCGGTGGAGAAGATTAACTCGAGTAGAAAGTTCAGGGGCCCCTTGTCCTGCCATGCGGTGACTGGATCGAAGACAGCGCGCCAACAATCTGCAGGCACGACCATAGAAAATGGGGTGTCAAGAGAGAGTGGGAAGTTAATCCTATGAAGTCATAAAAGGGCCAACAATTACCCTAGAGTCGTCAGAACTCAGAGACATCTTGGCTGTGGCATGCAGAAGTAGCTTCCCCTTGACCCCGCCTCCTTCTGGGCCATATCCCTGTCACATGGCTTTCTTGCTCAAGCCAAAGTTTTCCTACCAATGAAAGCCCCTCTAAATTCCTCCTTCATTCTTATCTACGGCGAAGGCAACTCTCCAACAAAGGTAAAGTACCCTGATCAGAGGTATTTCTTAATCAGTCACGAACTTATTATTCTTTTACTGATTTTTCCGTTTCATTTTCAAAGTGCAAGTTTCCATGCTAGACCTCACTTCATTATTTCAGTACATTAATTTAACTTGTAAGTGTTTCAGTGTCATAAAGCGAGATACCTTGACACCTTCCATGAATTTCTCGACTTTTCTCTTACTACACTGTTTGTTTTCATCATGTAAACTTGTGCATTCTCCATTCTTGCTTGTTGTGGAATCTTCCCTTTGATTGTGCCCTGCTTGCCGTGGTCCCAACCACGACCATTTAACTCTACAGTGCCAGTGAAATGGATTTCTTCGACACCTTGCAATTGTTGTTTGTTAATGTGAATTTGTTATTTAGCAGGACCTTGTTTCCCCGCCTCAGTTAATCCCGGTTCTTCTGATTTTGTGGTTAATGTAAATAAAAGTGAATTTTAAGTGAACCTAAGTGTTTATCTACAACTTCTCCCTATTTAGTAAAAGCCTTCGGCTCCTTTTCTTTTCTGTTACGGTTGTCTGATCCCAAAGTAGTAGTAAGATATAATATATTTCCCATGGTAAGTGAAGCATTCTCTTAGAAAAAGCGTAAAGGTAACTTCCTGCTCAGAATACAAGCTCCCTCTCAGGTAAAACCAGAATTATATATATATATATATATATATATATATATATATATATATATATATATATATATATAGAGAGAGAGAGAGAGAGAGAGAGAGAGAGAGAGAGAGAGAGAGAGAGAGAGAGAGAGAGAATATATATATATATATATATATATATGTGTGTGTGTGTAATTTACGAATATTTTTTATATATATATATATATATATATATATATATATATATATATATATATATATATATATATATATATATATATATATATATATAAATATTCGTAAATTACATAACAAACCTGGGACAAAAATACACTCAAGTAGACTGGAAAATTAGGTCTACCTTTCTCCACCGCTCCAGCGAAAGTGGTGATGGCCGATAAGGCATATATAAACGGTTAAGAAATGATGATGATGTTGAAAGTGGTGTTGATGGCGATGATAAGAGGTGACGATGATAACGGGTTGTGCCTTTCTCTATCTGATGGGGGCCAGAGGGAGAAATAAAGGATTCTTACAATGATTATAGGAACACGCCCAGTGCCGATAGGAAATTTATATTCTTCTAACCCCAGTCTTTGTGGAATGCAGTTTATCTGAACAAGGCAAAGTTTATGAAGTTGAGCTGCGAGATAAAACCAGAGAGAACGGATGAAAAGTTAAGCATCTTTATATTCAGCCCTCTAATCACACAAACCAAATGTCCACGTCATCAGCCACTCCACCTGTTTGGATATTCGTCTCATACCTCTCCATGCCGGAAGTGGGGCCCTTTCCCGTAAGATGTCTCAACCAGTCTCCTACTTCTACAAATGGCAACCTCTCTTTTCCAGTAACCACCATCATTTCTCACCTCTTCCCTCAACGTAATTCTCTTACTCATAAATAAAATACGACCCAGGCCTTGTTGCCATCAGCACTGCCGACCTCTTTCCTCAACCTCAAACCTCACAATACAGGTCCTATATGACCCTTTTCTAGCAACCTCAAGCAATGCCCACTTCACTCCCTCAACCCATTTGTACAAGACTCAAACACCCTCCTGCCAGTATCCACCAAAACTGTTCACTAGAGGTAACCACCATGCCCACAAGAAACGTGAGGACCCCTTTGTGTGTTGCCACCTATTTTGCCCAACTAACGTCTCCCGGTGAACTGGTAAACGTCTTAATTAGCGAGTTTTGTGGCAGATGGAAAACTCGGGGACAAGCGTGGCATCTAACTAACAGGAGCTGTAAAAGTCTCCCTCTAATGAGCCCGTGAGACGGACGTCAGTTGACATCACGATCTGCTAATGAAGACAGGAGGGCGGTTGGGCAGTCATCGAATGCGTGGTCCTATCTCCCTCTCTGCCTCGGCCCTCCTCTAAAAACAGGTAGTCTCATCTCTTAATTGCTCCTCCCTCTTTTCTTTTTTTTTTTTTTTGCCTGGCTGCTTGTTTTTAAGGGTAGGAGTAACATCTCTCTCTCTCTCTCTCTCTCTCTCTCTCTCTCTCTCTCTCTCTCTTTTATTCCTCTTCCATGGACACACGGTTCTGACTTCACGGCAGTCGATATTAAACCCTGTGAAGATGCAAAAGCACACACACACACACACACACACACACAAACAATCATGTATGTATGTATGCATGCAAGTATGTATGTACTGTATAGTCCTCCTACGACTCCGCAGTTCCAAGCTCGCCTCACCAGCAGAAGACCCAAAATTGATCTCATAAAGCAAACTACTTTGACCCTCTTTACAATAAGCAGTAAATTACCTGGTGCTTATTCGACTGTGGCGGGTGGCTCTAGGATGGAGTAGAATGTGGACTGGAAACCTCAGTCTAAAAGACTTGCTAATAACAAAGTTATCCATCTCTATAGCCTCTCCTTTAAAAGGAAAAAACATAATATATACAGTATATGTGTGTATATATATATATATATATATATATATATATATATATATATATATATATATATATATATATATATATATATATATATATAAAATATTTAAAATATTTATATATATATATATATATATATATATATATATATATATATATATATATGTGTGTGTGTGTGTGTGTGTGTGTGTGTGTGTGTGCATACATATATAAATATGCACATTCCTGAATGCTACTGGCTGTACAAGATTGACACGCTAAGCCGAAAACCTACCATTCTGCCTCGGCTATATCTCGCGTGTTAAAGCTACCGTTTAATGGCAAAGGTGTTCCCGGTCTCTATCTAATTTACCCCCATCGTCTTTTATGGATATCTTGTTTCGTCATGTCTCCTTTAATCTACCTTGAAAGGCTTTGTTGTCTCAGACTAAACCTCACTAGCGAGAAAGTTCAGGTTCGATTCCTGCGTAATCCGGAACTCATTTTCATTATCATCTTCCTTGTTTATTTTTGGAGCTCGAGTCTTGGCCCTCATTAGTCCGTCTAATGCGATCCATTTATTCGTTCGTTATAGATATAACTTGTGCCTCCTTTTTTGTTTCTTCCTAAATTTTAAGGCAAATGTTAGGGTGCTGTGAACTAAAAGATCCTTTTTCCAGTATCTACTTTGTATCTTGTTTAAAATGATGTATACTCATGCTTTTGGTGGTATGTCTCTGAGAGTCTTTTGAAAATGTCGGTTTTCCATTCTTTCTCGCGTTGTACGTCAAAACATATTTAATATATAATTATTGCTTTCATAGGTAGCCAGTGGAGTTCAATGGGGATGAATGTGGCCATATCGTTTGGGGATTTATTAATTTGGCTGTCTTATTTATTAACCACAGTATCTTGCTCAATAAATAATTCGGTAAACCATCATAAAAAATGCTTCAGTAGTATAAACTAGTGATTACAGTGTTATATACGAGTATTTCTTAATGTAACCATATTCAAGTATTTCCTTATAAAGTTAACATTAATCAAGTAAAAATGTCCTCTTTTCACTACATTTAATAATTGGCCTGTCATATTTAGATGGTAATCACATAGAATTCGCAAAAATCATTGATCGTTTGTACTTTTGTATTATTATTTACGGTTTCACTATAAAACTTTTTTAGGTTTTCTTTTGACTTGGTTAATATACATTCTGTTTCCTCATTATTAGTGTCAATCTTTTCCGCTTCAATCGACGTTTTACTTATTTTTTATTACCCACAGTGTCTGGGCCATATCATCAGTGTCGTCTATAACCAAGTGAAATTCTGTATCAACTACAAAAAACTTAAGAAATTTCATTTCAGTATTCTATAATCCACGATAATTCGATTATTGTAAATAAGGTCGGGCGTGGGACTCTGCCCTGTGGTATTCCCTATCCGCAGAATTTTTGAGGCAGCTTTAGAGTCCTGCCGGCGAAATAACTCTCTCATCTCCTTCAACGCCTGTCTATTTTAGGGACGTTCCATTAAGTTACACAGTTTCTGTTGACGTTGCCAGTGAAATATGTACCTGTTTAAAATCGACTGTTGTGTGCGGTTAGGTTACCTACATGTAACAGAGCATGAGGCTAGCAACATCATCCCAAAAGACTTCCTGAGAACTGAAAAGCTAAGACCTTCTGGATTTTCCTTCTAATAACGACAGAGTGTCAAGTTATTTCTTGTCTTTTTATATTGCCACTCATCACGCAATTTTCTTTTCTTTATGGCTAACGTATGTTTATAGTAGTTTAGAAATTTGGTAAGATGCTGTTTTTCTTTTTCTTTTTTAGTTTAATAATGCATTTTTACTTCTTATCTAGGGATGTAAAAGCTTTCTTGCTCTCTTCTCATAAATATGTAATTTTGTGCCCAGAAAATACTTAAAATTACGACAGTACTCTGTCGCGTCTTTTAAACTTTCCAGTGGCTCCAGCTCATGATTAAATCACGTTCATATTTTCTTACATCTATATATCTATCTATCTATTCATATATGTATGTATATATATATATATATATATATATATATATATATATATATATATATATATATATATATATATATATATATATATATATATATATACAGTATATATATATGTGTGTCAGTTTATATCTTGCATATACGCCATAATCTTAACAAGGAGTGCTATAAATTATTATAAGACCCTTCATAGAGAGAGAGAGAGAGAGAGAGAGAGAGAGAGAGAGAGAGAGAGAGAGAGAGAGAGAGAGAGAGAGAGAATGTAAAACAAATCTCTCCACACATAAGGTGTGTCCAGGAAATCACAATTAACTTTATAACCGCAAATCACGTGGCATTAAATCCTTCCCAAAGGAGATCGAAAGATATCCTACGGACTTTTATGTAGTATTGGATTGCCCAGATCTGCATCGACTAATTAGCGAATGTATTATTAAAGTTTTCTCTTTCGTCGTCCCTTGTTTTCTCTTGTTTTTCACTCGAAGGCCGGTCAAGTTGTAGTACTTCTTGGTCTTCTGCTTATTATTATTATTATTATTATTATTATTATTATTATTATTATTATTATTATTATTATTAGTAACAGACCTCTCGATAACAGGCTCCATAACGCCATGCATGTCAATACAGATCTTCCCATCGGCAGCATCTTCCATACCCACCGCAGAACAAGAGCCTTTCATATGAGAGACCGGAGTTCGATCTCGATGTGAATCAGAAATTTATATATATATATATATATATATATATATATATATATATATATATATATATATATATATATATATATATATATATATATATATATATATATATATGTGTGTGTGTGTGTGTGTGTGTGTGTGTGTGTGTGTGTGTATCTGTGTGTATTCTCTGTCTCTCTAAACTGAATGAATAACTCCGACAGTGTCAAAAGAACGTCGATTTTGGCAATACAACAGAATCATGGCGGAAGAACGAAGGTTTCTGAGGTACCCTCTGTGTCACTGCAGCATGCCCCTCTCCTCAGAATAGCGAAAAACTAGCAAAATGGCACGGAAATTATATGAGGATGAGGAAAGGAGGATTCCAGAACACCACCTATGCTATCGCAACCTTTCCTCCTCTTTACGACAAAAACGAAAGATCTAAACATTAGTAAATTGGTTGCACTATTGGACCATGGCAGGGGAACCAAAGTTCCTAAGTTTCATTGGGGTTGTTATGCTTCCTTCCGTTTACGAAAGTGAATCATGACTCATGGTTCAGCGAAAAAGGAAAAAGTAAGGAAAAGCTTACTGGACTGATATTAATTTTTTTTTTCCCTAGCGCCCGCACTTCGTCTGGGTCAGCAGTTTCCATGTGCTTAATTAATACCTCCAACAGGAAGGTTATGTTTTTGGTCTGTTTTCTTTGTTTGTTTGTTTTTCCTGTTTGTTACCAAGATTGTTAAAATTATCTGGGGCCTTTCAAATAAAATTTACCAAAGGAAGTCTTCGTGACTGAAAAGAGGCATTTAAACTTTGGGATGATCCATTTATTGCTATTAATTTAAAAGTATAAAATTACGGAAAACTTGGCCAGATTTTCTTAAGGTACTCCTATACAGTAAGTATTATTGAGCTCTATTCCGGCATTGCCGAAACTCAGCGGCTAGGGAAGGTTGAAGGGTTCTTCAGTAGTACTGAAACAATCAAAGAAGTTAAATTTGACGCCATAACAGCTGTCTTTTCTGAAGGTGGCCTCGACAATAAACCTCAGTTTGCATCTTACCACTGTGACGACAGCATGTCTGTAGCCAGGAGGGAATTTCTTACACAATGGATTCGTCTACATTAGGGGCTGCCATCCTTTTGTAAACGGTGAAAACAGAGTTTAGTATGAGAAACAAGAAATGAGAGGACTAACCACTTCTGCCAGATAAATATAGGGAGAAGTGCCCAAAGCTGTCGTCGATGATGTGAAGAAGAAGCTTAATTAGCTGAGGATAAACTATTGAAAAGAGCTGTAGAAGATAAGAATTCAAGGAAGTCGGGTGCAACCTCCGATGGTAATTTCAGAAAATGTCATTTCTTCACGACCAGGAAACTCCTAGATTCGATTAGTTCCATAAATGGAAATGAGGATCCTGACTTGACAGAGGATTCGACTTCATCACGAATTTATCATACGGAACAAAACTGCATAATAATATTGTTATTAATGTGAATAAAACTTCAAAAATATAACAAAATAATATATATATATATATATATATATATATATATATATATATATATATATATATATATTTATTTATATGTGTGTGTGTGTGTGTATGAGCTATAAACACTACAAAACATTCTCTCATTATAGATTTTTTTTTAACACTGGAGTCATCATAAACAACAGGCCATCCTTGCTTAATCTTAAGAAATTTCTAAAATCACGGCCCTACTAAATCTCAGTTCCCCTGTCAGATTTTCAGGGGTATATTCAAGTCTCCTCTTGTACCAGTCCTTCATCCAACGGCGCTTTTCTTTTTTTTCTTTTCCAAGTAAAACAACAAAAATACAAAAAATGGAAGCAGCATCCAAAGAAGACATGGTGCTCTATGAAGTCTAGTAGAAAACTGCAGATAATGACCATAAAATTGAATGGTCTGAGGGAAAAAAGACTGACTCAGTCAGTACTGACACAGTCTCATTGAGGTCAATAATATAGATCATTTGGAGGCATCCCTACGCTAAGTATCCGTAAAAAATGCGAGCCGAGAGTTATCAGCAATTCAACAAATTATTCTCTTGTCTTATTCTTTTTAGTTTTCTGTAAAACAAAACTACTGAGATGGCTTTTTGTCTCTCCGTCCGCCCTCAAATCTTGAAAACTACTTAGGCTAGAGGGCTGCAATTTGGTATGTTGATCATCCACCCCCGCCCCCCCAATCATCAAATATACCAAACTGCAGCCCTCTAGCCTCAGTAGTTTTAATTTTATTTAAGGTTAAAGTTAGCCATGATCGTGCGTCTGACAA